>NW_006423834.1:0-1360 GCF_000296735.1 Chrysochloris asiatica | reverse complement strand
GAAACTACCAGGTGTTCCGTGAGAGAAAGATGAGGCATTCTGCTCCCATAAAGATTTACAGCCCCGGAAGCCCTGTGCAGGCTCATTATTAATCGGAACCAACTCCATGGTACTTAACAACAACAACAACATTTGAGTATATATTGACACAGTAGATGACAGTCTATGAAACCCTATGGGGCAGTTCACCTCTGTCACATGGAGGGCGTTGTGAGTGGATGATATAAGGAGCTCTGGTAGCGTAGTAGTTACGAATCGGGCTGTGAACAGCAAGGTCAGCAGTTCGAAACTACCAGCTGTTCCATGGGAGAAAGATGAGGCGTTCTGCTCCTATAAAGATTTACAGCCTCAGAAACCCTGTACAGGGTCGCTGTGAGTTGGAACCTACTCCACGGCACACAGCCACCACCACCACCAGTGACACAATAGATGACAGCCTAGGAAACCCCATGGGGCAGTTCTCCTCTGTCACAGGGGGTTATTGTAAGTTGGAATCAACCCAACAGCACACAATAACAACAACACCAATGAAGAGAGTGGAACAGAGCCAAAAGAAGGATCCAACAATTGGTATTTTATATTAATTCACTTAAGAGTATTATTCAGGAGTCCTGGTGGGTCAGTAAGTAAAGTGTTGACCTTCTAACCTCAAGATCAGCGCTTCAACTGTTCCATAGGGGAAAGATAAGGCAGTCTATTTCTATAGCTTTTCAGTCTCCAAAATCATACAGGGCAGTTCTACTCTGTATGATTTCTGTGGGTTGTTAGTTGGAATCCACTCAACTCCATGGGTTTAAGAGCATTAATAAATTCATAGTATTCTTTGATATCCAAGATCGATAACTATCCAGATGTGTGTGTGTCTGCATGTGTGCACACATGTGCTCATGTATGACAGACCTCAACATGCCACCTACTGTCTGTGCATTGCTGGCACTCTGCCATTCACATGTCTGTAGCTCCATGGGGAAAACTCCACTGAAAGTTCATCATTTAGTTAAGTGACTTCCCACCAATGGTCTGGAGGGGTCAGCCAAACAGGTCTGGAAACACCCTCATTGCTTTGATCACAGAAGTTCCATTTTCATCGTTTATCAAATTTCTTTTCTTTTTTTTTTTAATGTTTTATTGTGAATTATATGATAGTTTACATGAGAGAACTTTAGCTTTACATTCATTCCATCATATATCATTTCATTGCCATGGTTCCAATCCCCTCCATGCATCATCTTCCAACCAAAGGGTATATCCTAGAAACCCGTCCTCTACCCTTCCGTCTCACCCCCCACCCCCAGTCTTCTGCCCACAGTCCCTCTCCCTCTCTGGATCCAAGTCCCCAGCCACTTCATCACTCACATCA
>NW_006423833.1:0-1366 GCF_000296735.1 Chrysochloris asiatica | reverse complement strand
TCTCTCTGTTTCTCTCTCTCTCTCTCTCTATATATATATATATATATACCCTGTACAAGGTCGCTATGGGTCAGGTCGGAACCGACTCAACGGCACTTAACAACAACAATATATATATTTATATATTCCCTGCACCTAAAAACTATACATATATAGTTATTAGATGTCGGTGAGTCAGCTCCAACTCATTGCAACTCTATGCACAACAGAACAAAACAATGCCCGATCCTGTGGTATCTTCATAATTGCTGCCACTATGCAAATCCATTTCTTTGGGTTCTTCCTATTTTTAACAGACCCTCTACTTTACCAAGCATGATGTCCTTCTCTAGGGACTTGTCCCTTCTGAGAGTATGTCTGAAGTATAAGAGATGAAGTCAGACCATTGTTGTTGTTAAGTGCTATCGAGTCTGTTCCGACCTGGCTTCTAATTAGCATTATGGCTGTACTACTTTCAACACAGATTTGTTTCTTCATGGTACTTCCAATATTTTTCCCCAGGACCATAACTGAAATGCATGAATTCTTCTAGGGACTTCCTTATTCGTTGTCCAAATTTTACATGCACATGAGGCTACTGAAAAATATCATGGCTTGGGTCAGAAGCACCTTAGTCCTCAAACTGACATTCTGCTCTTGAACACTTTAAGGAGGTCTTGCACAGCTGATTTACCTAATGCAATATTTCATTTGATTTCTGGACTGCTGCTTCCATGAGTATTGATAATGAATCCAAGTGGAATGAAGTCTTTGGCAACTTCCATATTTTCTCCATTTATCTTGATGTTATTTATTAGTCCACTGGTGAAGATTTTTATTTTCTTTACAGTGAGATGCAACCCATACTGAAAGCTGTGGTCTTTGATCTTCATCAGTAAGTATTTTGTCCTCTCCTTTATACACACAATTTCACTTTTGACATCCGATTTTCCTAGATTCATACTTCATACATTCTGTGTTCGGATTATTAATGGATGTTTACAGCTGTTTCTCCTCATTTTGATTTGTGCTGTATCAGCAAATGAAGGTCCTGAAAGCTTTACTCCATTCGCATCATCAAGGTGAACTCTACTTTGAGAAGGCACCTCTTCCTTTGTTGTAATTTGAGTGTCTTCCAACCTGAGGGACTCATATTCTGGTGCTATATCTGCCATTATTCATAAAGTTTATGGTGGTATTCATAAACTTGTTCACTGATGTTCACTGATAAAGTTTTCAGTGGATGTTGTTGTTGTTGTCAGGTGCCATCGAGTCAGAACTGACTCATAGCTACCCCATGCACAGCAGAATGAAACAATATCCGATCCTGGGCCAACCTCACTACCGCTGCCACACTTGAGTCCATCAATGATGCCACCTGGCCAAT
>NW_006423832.1:0-1421 GCF_000296735.1 Chrysochloris asiatica | reverse complement strand
AGATAAACATCTTTCTGGTGTTCTCTACTTTTAGCCAAAATCTATCTGATGTCAGCAATGATGTCTGTCATTCCACATCCTTTTCTGAATATTGCTTGAAGCTCTGGAAGTTGTCTGTGAATGTCTGGCTGCAGCCATTTTTGAACTATCTTTGCAAAAATGAGAATGCATGGAATATTAATGATATTGTCTGATGATTTATGCATTCTGTTGATTCACCTCTCTTTGGATGGGCACAGATATGGATCTTTTCCAGTTAGCTAGCCAGGTGGTGGTCATCAAAATTTCCTGGCATAGATAAGGGAGTGCCTCCAGTGCTTCATCAGTTTGTTGAAAGATATCAATTTGGAGTCCATCAATTCCTGGAGCCTTGTTCTTTGCCAATTCTTTCAGTGCACCTTGGAATTCTTCCTTCAGTACCATTAACTCTTTATCATATGCTACTTCTTGAAATGGTTGAACATTGACCATTATTTTTTGGTACAGTGATTGTGTCTTCCTTTCATTTTCTTTTGATGCTTTCTGCATCGTTTAATATTTTGCTCCTAGAATTCTTTAATAGTTCAAGTCAAGGCTTGAATTTTTGTTTCAGTTCCCTCAGCTTGAGAAATGCTGTGTTCTTCCCTCTTGGTTTTCTAACTCCAGGTGTTTGCACACTTCATAATAACATTGACTCTGCCTTTTCTAGCTGCCTTTTGAAAATTCTCTTCAGCTGCTTTTTTCCTCCTTATTTTGCTTTAACATCTCTACGTTTGAGAGCAAGTTTCAGTGCCTCTTCTGACATCCATTTTGGTAATTTTTCTTTCATTCTCATCTTTTTAAATGAACTCTTTTCTGTATTCCTTTATGATGTTCTTGATGCCATCTGACAGCTCCTCTGGTCTCAAGTCTTTGTTGTCTAATACATCAAATCTGTTCTTCATGATCTCTAAATTCAGGTTGAATATGCCCAAGGTCATTGTTTGGCTGTTGTGGATTTGTTTTAGTTTTCTTCAGCTTCAGACTGAACTTGAATATGAGCAATTGATGGTTTCTTCCACAGACTGCCCCTGGCCTTGTTTTGACTGCTGATATGCAGTTTTTTCTACCATTTTGTTACACAGATGTAGTCAATTTGATTTTTGTGGATTCCATCTGGTGAAGTCCATGTGTTTAGTGGTCCTTTATACTGTTTTAAAAAGGTATTTGCAATTAAGACGTCATTGGTCTTACAAAAGTCTATCATGTGATCTCCACCAAGGCCATGTTTTCCAATTACTGGTCCTTCCTCTTTGTTTTCTCCCTTAGCATTCCAATTGTCAGTAATTATAAATACATATTGATTACTTGTTTGAGCAATTTCAGAATGAAGAAGTTGATTATTGTTGTTGTTAAGTGCTGTTGAGTTGATTCCGACCCATAGCAACCCTGTATAGGGTTGG
>NW_006423831.1:0-1385 GCF_000296735.1 Chrysochloris asiatica | reverse complement strand
ATAAATGAATGTATAAACTCATAAATATGACAATATAAGAACTTAGAATGCAGAAACCCCCTTATTTATCTTTTCACACATTACATCCATGTTGAATGCCTTTAAGTTATATTGTTGCTTTGGTTTGGGGTTTGTCCTGTACTAGTAACATCAGGCAGTCCCCTGTGCCTAAAGGACAAATAGCTTTGTAGGACTCTTTCCTTCCCCAAATGAATAATATTTTTGAACCTTGTAGCAAAATAAAATAAAATAAAATGTAAATAATCTAAAAATATTCATCGTACAGAGAACACACTAGAAGAATTTAAAATATAATCATCTTATTAAATTAGGGAAAGAACTTCTATTCTCGTGGTGTTTGGAAGCCACACTGTGGCAGACTGTTTCTGCATCCTTCGTTGAATTCAGTATTTAACACATGGTATCCTAGCAAAGGAACTCTGGTAGCATAGTGGTTATGAATCGGGCTGTGAACCGCGAGGTCAGCAGTTCGAAACTACCAGCTATTCTGAGGGAGAAAGTTGAAGCTTTATGCTCCCATAAAGATTTGCAGCCTTGGAAACCCTGTACAGGGTCGCTATGAGTCAGAACTGACTCCACAGCACCTCACCATTCAACTATCCATCCCAGTAAGCATCTCTGGTTATACTAAAACTATAGGAAGTCAAATCTCTAGGTCTCTGGGTATAGATTTCACCCTACATTGGACCAATGGTAAATAATTTTACTACTCTGTCTCTCAAAATATGTGATTAACTTTGATGAAAACAATAAATGTTCAACTTCCCACTCTTTCTGTGAAAATTGTTGAAATGAAGGAAAGAAATAGCCCAGAAGACTTTTTAAGTGTTATTTTTCTCTGTCACATCATTAAAGGTTCAATGAATCGCCAATTAAATCTCCCTGGCTGCTGTCACCATTTGATTGATAGATGTCCTTGGCTCACCCTCCACAGGACATGCCAGTATACTAGGCCCCCACCTGCCACCATCAATTATCGGTCTCTTGTCATCAGTGCCCTCACTTGTCAATTTCTTTGCCACAAATCCAGTGAAGCCCTCTAATCAGAGAAAAAAGAAAAGCCAGTCTTCTTTACTTTTAATGGTGAGTTAGAAAAAAATCTTAACAAATCACATAATGTTTAATCTTAGAGGAAATTTTGCTTTAGGCTTATTCTTCCCCCCCCCCCCCCCCCCACTGTTAACCACATTGGCATAGAAACTATTGTCATCACAGTTTACTAGTGGACACATTTATAAGTTAACAAAAGGTAAATAGAAAATGGGAAAATGGGAAACATTTTAAAATATATATTTATAACTTATACACTTACCAGTGTTTGATCCTTTGAGAACCCACCTAGCATTTATCAGGGAGAAAAAGAA
>NW_006423830.1:0-1361 GCF_000296735.1 Chrysochloris asiatica | reverse complement strand
ATATTTTATCCAGCTTTGCTGTTGTTAAGTGTTGTGGCATTAGTTAGTACTCACAGGGACCCTGTACAAGGTTTCCGAAGCCTTGAATCGTTTGTACAAGCAGAAAGCCTCATCTTGCTCATACGAACCTGCTCATAGGCTGCCTTTATTCCACACAGCACAGTGATAAAGCCAAGACTCAGACCCAGGTCAGCTGATCTCATCAATCTAGATTGGCCCCCTCTTTCTCTCACCTGGTGTCCTCTCTTTTCTGGAGACAGAGCAGATTGTCATTTTGCTATGAGTCCCTTTCCCTCATTTCCCAAGAGAATCCTGGGAAGCAGCAGCACCTCTCATGGCTTCATTTCACAGCTCCTGGCTCCATTTCTCTCTTATTCTCACTATGTCCTCAGAGATCTATGGGTTCAAATCCCAACTCAGACACTTAGTAATGGTTTGACCCTGGGTGAGACACTTCACCTCAGAGAGCCTCTAACTTCATCTGCAAAAGTCAAGTTCATCATAGCAGCGATTGTGAGGTTAACACAGGACTAGGGAGTATTTATTTCTACTGTATGTGAGGTCTCTATGAGTTGGTAACAACTCAATGGCACCTAAGAACTACAGAAATATGAGGCTATTGAAAATACCATGGTTGTTTGGCTCGGGTGCACAGTAAGCCCTCTGAAGGTGGCACTCTCTGAGGAAGACATGGAGAAGAAATCCAAGGCCATCACTGAGGAATTCCTCCATCTAAACAACATGAAGGAGGAAGTACAATGAGTGCAAGAGCTGGCCTTCCCTTTACTCCTCTTCATCTTGTGCCGACATGGCATCGAATCCACACTGGAGCGCAGCGCCGACACAAGGAGCCTGTGGGGCAGCTGCAGCATCAACTGCTCGGTGCTGTTGGTGGACTCTTTGTCTCCATATATTACACAAGAAGAGTCAGCAATTGCTGTCATATAGCCAAGGTACAGTCATACTCTGCAAAACACCAAAAACCAGGCAAGAACCTATACCAACTGCCATATACCAGGGAATCAGACAACACCTGAGAAAGTTACTCTGAGTCAAGCAATAAGAAGAGAGAAAAGGGGAGCCCACATACTGATCACATCTCCCTAGAAGTAATCAGAAAGCATAAAAAACACCAAAAGACATATTCAATTAAGTTTTAAGGCACACATAAACACTAATCATGTCCAAGAAGCAAAAACAGATGACTATATCAGCACATGTCCAGAAAAAAGATAAAATGTCTCAGAAAAATGACCTAGAGGTAGACCTGGACTCCATTCTGGAAGGAGGGGAGGCCTTGGAAATGCCTGAGAAGGAATTCAGAAAAATGATTACAAAATATTTCAAAACATTTTTTAATG
>NW_006423829.1:0-1420 GCF_000296735.1 Chrysochloris asiatica | reverse complement strand
GGTCCAGTGCATTATCCCACAGCGCCACACTAGGACTCCAGCATATATAGATTTTCTTTAAAACTAAGACTATTGGTCTCTACAGACTGGCTCTCAAGGTCTTCCAGAATGGTGATCCCAGAAACTGAATCCAGGACTTCTACTCTAAACTCAACACTCCATCCAAGTAATATTAACATTAACAGATAGCAGCACTAAACTATTTTGTGGCTTTATTTAAGTAAATTTATAATATTTTCCGAAATCAGGAATATGGTATAAAGATTAAGAAGTGTAACACCAAGTCACAAAGTAATTTGGTGCTATTAAGTAATGCTAATGGCAACTATATGATAAGCACTGGACTGTAAAACCACAAGGTAACAACATCAGTTAGGATCTGTTGAAATTTTCCTTGATTGGTAAGATGTCAAACTGGTAAAAATACGAGGACAAGAAACAGGAATAAGTCATGGGGATAAAACATCCAGCTAGATGTATTCAACATATTTGATTGAACTACTGAGGTTTTTGCTTCTATGTTCTTAATTATTTTGGCATTGTGTGAACATAGAAAATAGTGGTAAATCAATATGTTTACACAAAACCACTAAGATGCTTATCACTATTAGGCTTAATTTCAGAAATACTGCATGTGATACTTCCTAAAGATTACTTTGCTTAAAAAGTATGTGTATTTTGGCACTGTATCTCACTGTGTTCTGATGCTATTCATAGGTTTTCAATGGCTGAACATTCAGAAATAGCCCACTTCTCCTCCATCCTAGTCTGTCTGGAAGTGCCATTGAGTTGGTTCTGATTATGCAACCCTGTACAGGGTTTCTGAGGAGCAGCTGGTAGGTTTGAACCACTGAGCTGTGGTTAGTCACACGGGGGACTCCCCTGCTGGCATCTGAAATACTGGTGGCATAACTTGCAGCATCACAGCAACATGCAAGTCACCAGAGTACGACCAACTGACAGACAAGTGGTGGATGTTTACAGTCTGCTGTGAATTTCTTAACTTCTTTAAGCTGCGGGATAGATGTTAGTCTATGAAATAGAAGGATAATTTTACAAAGTTGTTTTGAGCATAAAATGAGAGACTATGAAGATATAAGGAACTATGTAATCTTTTTCTAACCTAGACTTTCCTTGCATAATATATTTTATGAAATGACTTAAAAGCCCCATGCCAATTTTCTTAATGGAATGAAATGGTAAATAGAGCAGTGTTGCAAAGCTATACTAACCACTATGAAATCAATCTTTGGCATAACTAAAGATGCCGATTACTATAGTGCCTGTTGTTGCTGTTGTTATGTGCCGTTGAATTGGTTCCTACACATCGTGACCCTGTATAGGGTTTCCAAGGAGATGCTGGTGAGTTTGCACTGTCAACCTTGTGGTTCAAACCAACCTTGCAGTCCAGTGCTTTATC
>NW_006423828.1:0-1421 GCF_000296735.1 Chrysochloris asiatica | reverse complement strand
CACCCTCCTCTCAAAACTGGGATTGAGTACTGGGTGAATAAATATCCAGAGGCATGGGCAGAAACAGCTGGCTTAGGTCTAGCAAGAAAACAGGCTCCTGTATATGTAGAACTCAAATCAGATGCTGATCCAGTAGCAGTAAAACAGTATCCTATGACAAAGCAAGCTCGCGAAGGTATTAAACCTCACATTAATAAACTGTTGCAACTGAAAGTACTAAGAAGACGCCAGTCAGCCTGGAACACGCCTCTTCTTCCCGTCAAGAAGCCGGAGACTGGAGACTATCGGCCTGTACAAGACCTAAGAGAGGTAGATAAAAGGGTGCTTGGTGTCCATCCTACAGTACCTAATCCTTATACTCTGTTGAGTTCTCTTCCACCCTCTAGGACTTGGTACACAGTTTTGGACTTAAAGGATGCTTTTTTCTGCCTACCCCTGGCGTCCAAAAGCCAAGATTATTTTGCCTTTGAATGGACAGACCCTGAGAATGGACTAAATGGACAGCTGACCTGGACTCGATTACAACAAGAGTTCAAAAATTCACCTACAATTTTTGATGACGCGTTACATCAGGACCTACATAGTTTCAGAATCAGTAACCCGCAGGTAACTCTCCTTCAATATGTAGATGATCTCCTATTGGCAGCAGAAAGCCAAGATCCGTGTCTTGAAGGTACAAAAGCTCTACTCATCGAATTGGGGAACCTTGGATACCATGCATCTGCTAAGAAAGCCCAGATCTGCCAGAGACGAGTAAGTTATTTAGGGTACCTGTTGAAAGACAGTAAGAGGTGGCTGTCACCAGCAAGGAAAGAGACTATATTGCATATCCCACCACCCCAGACCCCACGACAGGTCCGAGAATTTTGGGGCTCAGCAGGATTCTGTAGGTTATGGATTCCCAGTTTTGCTGAATTAGCAAGCCCCTTATATCCTCTTACTAAACAAGGCACCCTTTTCAAGTGGGGACCTATGGAACAAAAAGCCTTTGACCAAATTAAGCTTGCCCTAACATCTGCCCCAGCTTTTGGTTTACCTGATGTCAACAAACCTTTCCAGTTGTTTGTTGCCGAACAGAAAGGGATAGCCAAAGGAGTGCTTACCCAAACTTTAGGTCCCTGGAAAAGACGTAGCATACCTGTCAAAAAAATTGGACCCAGTAGTGTCGGGATGGCCCCCTTGCCTGAGAATAATAGCAGCTGTTGCTACATTGGCTAAAGATGCAGATAAGTTGACTATGGGACAATGTCTGATTGTTACTGGCCCCCACGCTATAGAAAGCTTGATTCAGCAACCTCCTGACCGCTGGCTGACGAATGCCAGAATGACACATTATCAGTCTCTCCTTTTGAATGCAGAACGCATCCAATTCTCATCACCAGCCTCGCTCAACCCGGCCACTCTACTGCCAGATCCAGACT
>NW_006423827.1:0-1421 GCF_000296735.1 Chrysochloris asiatica | reverse complement strand
TTGACATTTTCACAATGTTAAGTCTTCCTATCCAGGAGCATGGTACATTCTTCCATTTTTGTAGGTGTCTTTTTGTTTCTTGTAGTAGTGTTTTGTAGTTTTCTTTGTATACGTCCTTTGTTTCTCTGGTTACATTTATTCCTAGATATTTCATCCTTTGGGTGGCTATTGTAAATGGCATGGCTTTCCTAATGTCCTTTTCAACGCTGTCATTTTTGGTATAGAGGAATCCAACTAATTCTTGTATGTTGATCTTATATCCTCCCACTTTGCTGAATCTTCCTATGAGGTCTAGTAGCTTTTTTACTGAGTCTTTGGAGTTTTCTACGTATAGGATCATATCATCTGCAAGTAGGGGGAGTTTTACTTCCTTTTTGCCAATTTGGATGCCTTTAATTTCCCTGTCCTGTCGAATAGCTCTTGCTAAGTCTTGCAGCACACTATTGAATAGCAGTGGTGACAAAGGGCATCCTTGTCTGGTTCCTGTTTGCAGAGGGAAGGCTTTCAGTTTCTCCCCATTGAGAGTAATGTAGGCTGTTGGATTTGTATATATGCTTTTAATTATGTTGAGGAATTTCCCTTCAATTCCTACTTTGTTGAGTGTTTTTATCAGGAATGGATGTTGGATTTTGTCAACTGCCTTTTCTGTATCAATGAATATGATCATGTGGTTCTTTTCTTTATTCTTATTTATATGGTGGATAACATTGATAGTTTTTCTAATGTTGAACCATCCTTGCATCCTTGATTTGAATCCCACTTGATCATGTTGTATTATCTTTTTGATGTGTTGCTGGAATCTGTTGGGTAGGATTTTGTTGAGAATTTTTGCATCTATATTCATGAGGGATATTGGTCTATAATTTTGTTTCTTCCCAGGTTTTGGTATGAGGGTTATGCTTGCTTCATAAAATGTATTAGGATGTTTTCCATCCTCCTCTATCTTCTGGAATAATTTGAGTAGAACTGGTGATAGCTCTTCCCTGAATGTTTGGTAGAACTCACCAGTGAAGCCCTCTGGGCCTGGACTTTTTTCTGTTGGGAGTCTTTTGATGACCTGATCAATTTCTTCTTTTGTTATTGGTCTGTTCAGGTTTTCTACTTCACTGTGTACGAGTTTTGGTAGGTCGTGTTTTTCTAAAAATGTATCCATCTCTTCTAAGTTTTCAAATTTGTTGGAGTACATATCTTTATAGTATTCTGTTATTATCCTTTTGATTTCCTTTGGTTCCGTTGTGACAACACCCATGTGGTTTCTAATGCGTGTTATTTGTGTCTTCTCCCTGTTTTCTTTTGTAAGGTTTGCCAATGGTCTGTTGATTTTGTTAATCCTTTCAGAGAACCAGCTTATTGTCCTGTTGATTCTTTCTATATTTTTTCTGGTTTCTATCTAATTTATTTCTGCTTTAATCATTATTATT
>NW_006423826.1:0-1421 GCF_000296735.1 Chrysochloris asiatica | reverse complement strand
CATAAGTATTTCTTCAAATGTTTGTTGGTTGCTTGCATCTCCTCCTTGATGAAGTGTCTGTTCATGTCTTGTGCCCATTTTTAAATTGGGTTATTTGTCTTTTTCTTGTAGAGGTGTTGTAGTTTCCTATATATTTTAGAAATAAGCCCCTTGTCTAATGTGTCATTGAAACAGATTTTTCCCATACTGTGGGTTCCCTTTTCACTCTTCTGGTGAAATCTTTTGATGCACATAGGTTTTTAATTTTTAGTATGTCCCATTCATCTATTTTGTCCACTTTTGTTTGTGTAGTTTTCAAAATGTTTTGTAGTCTGTGTATACCCTAAATTAGTGCCCTCACATTTGTCCCTATTTTTTCATTGATGGCCTTTATAATTCTGGGATTCACATTTAGGTCTTTAATCTATGTTGAGTTGGTTTTTGTACAAGTCATGAGGTGAAGGTCTTGTTTCAATCTTTTGCATATTGCTTTCCAGTTCTGCCAGTACCATCTGTTACAGAGACTATTATCACCCCATGAGATATAGTTAGATGTTTTGTCAAAAATCAGTTGGCTGTATGTTGTTTTTATTGTTAAGTGCTGTTGAATCAGTTCTGACCCATAGTGACCCTGGATAGGGTTTCCAAGGAGCAGCTGGTGAACTTGAACTGCCAACCTGGCAGTTCAAATGGTTTTTACCTGTATGAAAATGGGCTAATTTCTGGATTCTTGATTTTATTCCATTGATCTATGTATCTTTCATTGTACCAATACCAAGCTGTTTTGACCACTATAGCCATGTAGTAAATTTTCAAGTCAGGGAGTGAGAGGTTTCCAACCTTATTCTTTTTCTTAAGCAGTGCTTTGCTTATCCTGGCTCTCTTTCCTTTCCATATAAAGTTTATAATTGTTTTTTTCCATCTCTTTGAAGAATGTTGTTGGAATCTGGATTGGGATTGCATTGTATGTGTAAATTGCTTTGGGCAGTATTGACATTTTTTCAATATTAAATCTTCCTATCCAGGAGCATGGTACATTCTTCTATTTTTGTAAGTCTCTTTTGGTTTCATGTGCTAGTGTTTTGTAGTTTTCTTTGTATAAGTCCTTTGTTTCTCTGGTTACATTCATTCCTAGACATTTCATCCTTTTGGTGGCTATTGTAAATGGTAATGCTTTCCTAATGTCCTCTTCAATGCTGTTGTTTTTGATATAGAGGAATCCAACTGATTTTTGTATGTTTATCTTATATCCTGCCATTTTGCTGAATCTTCCAATGAGGTCTAGGAGCTTTTCAATTGAGTCTTTGGGGTTTTCTATGTATAGGATCATATCATCTGCAAATAGAGAGAGTTTTACTTCCTCTTTGCCAATTTGGATGCCTTTAATTTCCCTGTCTTGCCATATAGCTCTTGCTAAGACTTCCAGCACAATATTGAATAAG
>NW_006423825.1:0-1396 GCF_000296735.1 Chrysochloris asiatica | reverse complement strand
TCCGTAACAATTTACAACCTCAGAAACCTTGTGCAGAGTTACTATGAGTCGGAACCCACTCCACGGTACAACAACAACAATGTGTTAACAACCCTAATGTCTAAGGTCAGACTTAGGTCTGACTTAGGGCTAGCTTGATGCTTTATATACTTAACAAATAAGTAAATTGAATAAATGTGGGTAAACTTTCAAGTCCAAGAAAAAGTTTTATTTATTTAAAAATTTTTATTACAAGGGCTTTTTCTTTTCTTGGAATCTTTCTCACTCTCTCTCTCTCTCTCCCTATATATAAGAAGTTTCATTGAAAAAGTAACAAAATATTGACAGTTTCTGTATTGCTAACCTTTATCCTTTTTCCTCTTCTGGCCAGCCCTAGGGAAATATACAAAAGTGAAATAAGCACTGGTCTCTGATTTGGGAGTTTTAAGTTCAGTTTTGAGAAAGGCATAACATTTATAAGCTTTAAAGGCCACATCCATATAATAAAGATACTAATTCTTCTTTTTGTTAAATGTGGTTGAAGGATTTATAAGATAATAGATGAAAAGAATAGTCCTGCAGAGAATAAGGCTATGAGAAAATAAACTCTACATTTGCTTACTGGCTGGTGTTGACCGAGATGGCTAAATTATTGAATAAATTAGTACACAGCTAATTGAGTCTGTTAATAAAGATCTGAAATCAAATAACAACATCTTAATAGTTGACTTTTTCACTTGTCTCAATGATTCTACTTAGTAATCTTCATGTTTATATCTTTAGTAGTCAGGCAAAAATGGCTCAATAGGCCTGAATAGTAAAATGTTATAAAATGGATCAGGTCTGGACTCTAAAATCGAGGGTTCAATTTCTACCTTTGCCACATTCTAGTAATGTAATGTGTAAGTTTCATAAAATCCTTAAAGGTTTATTTGCTTTTCCATGAAATTGACAACTACTGAGAATAGCAATAGATTGGTTGTTGTTGTTATGTGTCATTGAGTCAGTTCAACTCATAGTGATCCCGTATAATGTTTCCAAGGAGCAGCTGGTGAGTTTGGACCTCTGGCTTTGTGGTTCAAACTGACCGTTTGGTACAGTGCTTTATCCCACAGTGCCACACCAGTGCAACAGATAGACAGTATTTAACTGATAATTGTTACGTGCTTTGGGGTTGGCTCCAATTCATCGTGATTCTGCATAGGGTTTCTGAGGCTATAAATCCATGTGGGAGCAGAAAGTCTCATGTTTTCTCCCATAGAGTGCCTGATAGGCTTCAACCACGGACCATTTACAGTGATTTACAATCCAGTGTTTATCCTACAAAGGCACAGCATCCCCTAACTGGTAATAAGTACCCAAGAAGCTTTGACAATTATCATGAAAATCAAAGATTACAACTTTCAATAAGGATTGA
>NW_006423824.1:0-1389 GCF_000296735.1 Chrysochloris asiatica | reverse complement strand
TTCCTTCAATGCACCTTGGACTTCTTCCTGCAGAATCATTGGCTCTTGATCATATGCTACCTCTTGAAATGGTTGAACATCAACTATTTCCTTTTGATATAGTGACTCTGTGTATTCCTTCCATCTTCTTTTAATAATTTCTGCATCATTCAATAATTTGTCCAGAGAATGTTTCAATAATAAAAGCTGAGGCTTGAATTTTTTCTTCAGTTCCCTCAGTTAGAGAAATGCTGAGCGTGTTCTTCCCTTTTGGTTTTCTGACTCCAGATCTTTGTACATTTTGTTGTAATGTTTGACTTTGTCTTCTCGAGCTGACCTTTGAAATTTTCTGTTCAGCTCTTGAACCTCCTCATTTCTTCCTTTTGCTTTAGCATCTGTACGCTGGAGAGAAAGTTTCAGTGTCTCTTCTGACATCCATTTTGACATATTCCTTCTTTCTTGTCTTCTTAATGACTTTTCACTCTCTTCATGTATGATGTTCTTGATGTTATCCCACAACTCTTCTGGTCTTCGGTCTTTAGTGTTTAGTGTATCAAATCTGTTCTTCAGATGATCTCTAAATTCAGGTGGGATATATTCCAGGTCACATTTTGGCTTTCATGGACTTGTTTTCATTTTCTTCAGCTTCAGTTTGAATTTGCATATGAGCAATTGATGGTCTGTCCCACAATCTGTCCCTGGCCTTGGTTTGAATGATGATATGGAGCTTTTCCACCATTTCTTTCCACAAATGTAGTCAATTTGATTTCTGTGTATTCCATCTGGTGAGGTCCATGTGAATAGTCTTCTCATGCTGTTTATAAAAGGCATTTGAAATGAACAAATCATTGATTTTGCAGAATTCTATCATGGAATCTCTAGCATAATTTTTATCATCAAGGCCATATGTTCCAACTACTGATCCTTCTTCTTTGTTTCCAACCTTTGAATTCCAATCACTAGTAATGATAAATACATATTGATGGAATGTTTGACCAATTTCAGATTGAAGAAGTTGATAGAATTCTTCTATTTCATCCTCACTGGCTTTAATGGTTGGTATGTAAATTTGAATAATAGTGGTATTAACTGGTCTTCCCTGTAGGCGTATGGATATTATCTTCCCTGTAGGTGTATGGATATTATCTTGAGGTACAACATGAGTGTTGTACCTCATGACTGATCTGGATGTGTTCTTTTTGACAATGAATGCAACACCATTCCTCTTCAGTTTGTCATTTCCGGCATAGTAAACCATGTGGTTGTCAGATTCAAAATGGCCAATACCAGTGCATTTCAGCTCACTAATGCCTAAGATATCAATGTTTATGTGTTCCATTTCATTTTTGACAATTTTCAATTTTGTTAGATTCATACTTTGTATATTCCATGTTCCAATTATTAAGGGAT
>NW_006423823.1:0-1376 GCF_000296735.1 Chrysochloris asiatica | reverse complement strand
TGTTCATACAGAGAGAGCTGGCTACATGGCTGATGAGTCCAACATGTCCATATACTTAGAGCTAGCAACATGGCAGACAAGTCTAATATGTTCTTATACAGAGAGCTACCTACATGACAATTCAGTTCAACATATCCATTCACAGAGAGGTAGCTAAATGGCAGACAAATCCAAAATGTCCATATACAGAGAGCTAGGTACATGGAAGACTACTGTAACATTTCCATATACAGAGTTCTAGCTACATGGCAGATGAGTCCAATGTGCCCATATACTGAGAACTTGCTACATGGCAGAGTACTTCAACATTCCCATATACATAATACTAGCTCCATAGCTGATAAGTACATGTTCGTACAGGAAGAGCTGGATACATGGCTTATGAGTCCAACATGTCCATATACAGAGAACTACCTACATGGCAGACAAGTCCAATATGTTCATATGCAGAGAGCTACCTACATGGCAGATCAGTCTAACATATCAATGCACAGAGAGCTAGCTACATGGCAGATGATTCCAAAATATGTACAATTATAGGACAAACAACAAGATAGATGAGTCCAACATGATCATACACAGAGAGGTGGCTACATGGCTGATGAGTCCAACATATCCACATACTGAGAGCTACTTACATGGCAGACAAGTCCTATACTTTCATATACAGAGAGCTACCTATGGCTGATCAGTCCAACATATTCATGCACAGAAATCTACCTACATGGCAGATGAGTTCAAAATGTCCATATAGACAGAGCTAGCTCGATGGAAGTGTAGTGAAACAATTCCATATACAGAGTTCTAGCTACAAGGCAGATGAGTCCAACGTGTCCATATACTGAGAGCTAGCTACATTGTAGAGTAGTCCATCATGTCTATATATAGAGTATTAGCTAATGGCAGATGAGTCCAACATGTCAATATACTGAGAATTAGCTACATGACTCATGAGTCCAACTTGTGTATATATAGAGGACTAACTAGAAAGCAGCGAGATTGGCTCTATGTCTGAAAAGTCCAACAGGTCCATATAATGAGAACTAGCAACATGGCAGACAAGTCCAATAAGTTCAAATACAGATAGATACCTACATGGAAGATCAGTTCAACATATCCATTCACAAAGAGGTAGCTACATTGCAGACAATTCCAAAAGGTCCATATAAAGAGAGCTATCTACCTGGCAGTGTAGTGCAACATTTACATATACAGAGTTCTAGCAACATGGGAGAGGAGCCCAACGTGTCCATATACTGAGAGCTAGGTACATGGCAGAGTATTCCAACATGCTTATATACAGAGTACTAGCTACATAGCAGTTAAGTCCAACATGTCCATATACTGAGAGTTAGCCACATGGCAGATGAGTCCAA
>NW_006423822.1:0-1421 GCF_000296735.1 Chrysochloris asiatica | reverse complement strand
TGAGTAATTTTCCCCTGTCTATATCCCTCAACTCACTTCAGCTATATCAACAAAATAATTAACTACCTCAAGTTCCTTATTTAAAAAGGTGCCTTTATCTCATTCTGTTCTGATGAACTTCTTGTCAAAGCTTCCATGGGAAGGATTGGCCTCCTCTTTTCTGCTTAGACCTGGTTCGAACTGAAGTCTAACCCTGATTGTTTAGTGGCAAAACTTGGCTTTATCCCAAAAGACTTCAGATGTAATGGCAAGGGTGTGGGCACATGACTGGCCAGTGGAAGAAGTATTTGATAGCAAACCATGGGGTAGAGGAGGGAAGGCTTACTGCTGCTAATAATAAAGGTTACCACTGAGGGAGTAACTGCTATGACCTAGTATTGCACTTAGTATTTAAAACAACCCATACAATGCCGTGTTATACAAGCACTATTTTAGCCCCATTTGCATGTGCAGTGGCTGAACAGGCTGAATACGTTGCCCAGTGTTGCACAGTTATTCAGTGTGGGAGTCAGAATTTGAATTAAGAATCATCCTAACCTCTAGTTCTGTTATCACGTCCACTCTCTCTCCATACCTACTATTCCTATGGTCATCCCCTGGCCTACCCTCTTGGAGGTCTTGGCAATAAGTACTAATGCCCACTTCCTTCCCAGGATCTAAATGAGCTGCTTCAGATGAGACAGGGCAACTGCTTGAAAGGAGCCGGTAGCCTGGAGGGAATTCAGAGGGGAGCTGCATGAATAATTAAAGGCCAAGTAGGATTGATCTGTCAGGAAAGATTAGAAGAATCCAATATGCATAGTTTGGCAAAACTGAGAGTGGGGCAGGGGCAGGCTGGGGGTGGGGAGAACAGTAGAACAGTCTCTCAGAATGGGTGAGTTTTCCACTCACTAGCTACCACACAAAGAATAGGAACCCAGTTGACCAAAACACTTTAGAGTTCTACTGCTAATCGAAAGGCTGAAAGTTCAAACACACTCTGTGGCTCTGTGGGAAAAAGGCCTGAAGTCCACCTTCCATGATGATTACAACCAAGAAAACCCATGGGGCGGTTTTACCATGGAATCAACTCAACTGTACTTAACTATGGTAATACCTACCTAAGAAGGGCAGGCAGCTGAGAATAAGTGAGGAAGAGGAACCACAACAGGATTTCCCAAGAGAAAAATTTTGCCCCTGGATTCAGAGAGGAAATTGATGTTGAAACCCGTAAAGTGATATCCAGAAAGAACTACTTGAGAAGGCTCAATGTGTGTACAAAAACCCAACAGCTGTCCCTCCTCTTTCCAAGAGGAATGCATTTCCTTCTTGTTGTTGTTAAGCGCGGTGGAGTCGGTTCCGACTCATAGCGACCCTGTACAGGGTTTCTGAGGCTGTAAATCTTTACAGGAGCAGAAAGCCTCATCTTTCTCCCACAGAAC
>NW_006423821.1:0-1422 GCF_000296735.1 Chrysochloris asiatica | reverse complement strand
GATTCGTAACCACTAGGCTACCAGAGCTCCTTGAAGAAGATGGTAGAATTCTTCAAATTCATTATCATTGACTTTAGTGATTGGTGTGTACATTTGAATATTTCTGGTATTAACTGGGATTCTCTGTAGGCATATGGATATTATCCTATCAGAGACAGCGTTATACTTCAAGACAGTTCTTTTTGATAATGAGTGTGACACCATTCTTCTTGAATTTGTCATTTCAGCATAGTTAAACGTCATGACTTTCTGTTTTAGAATGGCCAACTCCATTCAATGTCTGCTCACTAATGCCTAGGAATACCATTTTTTCCTAGATTCATGCTTCGTATATTCCATGTTATGATTATTAATGAATATTTATATTTAATTTCAGTTTGAGTTGTGTACCATCAATAAATAGAAGTCCCAAAAGCTTACTCCATTAGCATCTGTGTTGAGGAGGCAACTCTTCCCAGATGTGTATTTGACCGTTTTCTGGTACTATTCATAATGTTTAAGTATTCAATATTCTGGTACTATCTGACAGTGTCCAATTACTATTCATAAGGTTTTCAGTGGCTAAACATTCCGAAGTAGCCTACCTCTCCTAATTCCTAAGCTGTTTTAGTCTGGAAGCTTTGCTGAAACCTGTTCACTAGCGGTGACCCTGGTGGTATTTAAAATACTGATGTCTTAGCTTTCAGCATCACAGCAACATGCAAAACACCATAGTACAACAAAATGACAGCAACTCAGTTTATAATTGGATAAGTTTCCATTATATAATGTAAAACAGTTTATTCATTCAGTTGTTGGTGAGTAATTGAATTGCCTCCAGGTTTTGGCAGTTATATATGAGGCCACTATGAACATTAGTGTACAAGTTGTTGTGAAAATGAAAACACATGTTTTCATTCCACTTGGGTTAATACTTTGGATTATGTTTTTGGACCATATATGTATATTTAATTCCAAAAGAAGCTGCTAGACTGTTTTTCAAAATATCTCTACTGTTTTACGTTCCTACTAATAATGTATGAAAGCTGGGGTTTTCCTAATCTTGTTAACACTTAGTATTGCTAGTCTTTTTTTATTTTAGTGATTCTAAAATGTGCAGTGGGATCTCATTTTGATTTTGATTTCATTTCCATATGAATAATAATTTAGAACATCTTTTCTTGGATTTTTTGAACACTTCTTGGTCTTCTTCATTTATCCTGATCATAAATGAAGAAGAAATAGAAGTTTCAGTGATTTCATTATATATCAATATTTAATGTCCATGAAAGTAGCAATGAAGACTCAAACAATATTAGACAAACTGGTGACAGAATATCTTTCAATTTTAAATAGTAAAGACTCCTCTTAGGTGACTTAGGTACCACTGACTAAAATCATTGTCTTTTTGACTGTCTCTAATGTATGTGAAAGTTAGATAAT
>NW_006423820.1:0-1366 GCF_000296735.1 Chrysochloris asiatica | reverse complement strand
TTTCACATTGTAATTGTTTTGAACGTAGAATGACCTCTCAGATCCTCTGTTTTTATCATTTTATTCTGTTCTCAACTCTTCCATTTATCAATTGAGTTCAGCGTGATGGTACCACGTACAACATTCTCTGGTTGTTGTCTGTTCTTGTTGGTTCTCAATCAACAGAACTTTCTTTAGGATGTTTTTCATAACAGGGTTGGCTTTGGCAAAATCCCTTAGCTTCTGTTTATCCTGGAATGTTTTAATTACACCATCATATTTGATTGACAGTTTTGCTTGGTAGAGGAGGTTTTATTTATTTTTTTTTTTAATGTTTTATTGTGAATTATGTGATAGTTTACATAGGAGAACATTAGTTTTACATTCATCCTATCATATATCATTTCATTGCCATGGTTACAATCCCCTCCATGCATCATCAACCAACCAAAGCGTATACACTACAAGCCTGCCCCCCGGTTGTTAGCACACAGCCCCTCTCCCTTTCTGTGTCTAAAGTCCCCAACTGCTCCATCTCTCCACGTCATCATATCTGCCTTCATATTAGGCATCACTGCTTCTCTGGGTAGGGTTCTGCTCTCTGCTCTTCTCCCTTGATGGTCCCAGGGACCTCCGCTCCTAAACTTAAAAGCTAGTCACTCCCCTCCTTGCTACAAAATGTCTACCTTTACATTTCCAACCCTGACAATCAGTCCTGATAACAATTATTCACTACTGTTTCACAAGAGACCCATCCTAATTTCATTTCATCAGCCCCACCTAGACAGATTGGATACTACTCAGTGGAGATTGGTAGAGGAGTTTTTATTGGCAGTTTTTTTCTTTCAGGGTTCTATATCTGTCTCCCCACTGCTTTCTTGCCTGCATGGTTTCTGTTGCGAGATCTGAGCTTAATCTGATTTGCTCGCTTTTGTATGTTACACTTCTCTTTTCCCTAGCTGCTTTCAGAATTCTGTCCTTATCTTTGATTTTGGAGTCTGATTATTGTATGTCTTGGTGATTGTCTTTTAGGATCTATCCTTCCTGGGTTTCGTTGAGCTATTTGAATGCTTATCTTTTCACTTTTCAGGATGTTAGGGAATTTTTCTTCCAGAAGCTCTTCAACTATCTCCTCTGTGGACTGTGTGATTCTTCCTGTTCCAGAATGCTGGTAATTCTTAAGTTATTCCTCTTCATGTTGTCCAACATGAATCTTAGGCCTTCTTCAGACATTTTATCCTTTTTTGTGCTTGCTCTTCTATCTTAGTAGTGTTAAGAGATTTATCTTCTAGCTCACTAGTTCTGGCTTCTATCTCTTCAATTCTATTCCTTTGCCCTTTCAGTGTATTGTCTATTTCTGATATTCTATTATTAATTGTTTGGACTT
>NW_006423819.1:0-1420 GCF_000296735.1 Chrysochloris asiatica | reverse complement strand
CCCCATCTTCATTGCAGCACTGTCCACAATAATAAAACGATGGAAACAATCTAAATGTCCATCAGTGAAAGAGTGGAGAAACAACTTTAATACATATACTTAACAGAACACTGTTGTTGTTAATTGCCATTGAGTCAGTTCCGACTCATAGCAACCCTGTATAGGGTTTCCAAGGAGCAGCTGGTGGGTTTGAACTGTCGATCTTGTGATTCACAGTCCAGTGCTGATCCTAAAGCTCCACACCAGGAGTCCCAATGGAATACTGGTGGTGGCGGTGGTGGTGATGGTGATGGTGTGCCATGGAATTGGTTCTGAATCATAGCGACCCTCTGTAGGGTTTCTGAAGCTGTAAAACTTTACAGGAACAGAAAAATCTCACCTGCCTGAGGAAAGGCTAGTAGTTTCAAATTACTGAGCTTGACGTTCACAGTCTGACTCATAATCACTACACTACTATACTTGTTGTTATGTGTCGTGGGGTCAGTTCCGACTCAAACCCTGTACAGGGTTTCCGGGGCTGTAGATCTTTACGGGAGCAGAAAGCCTCATCTTTCTCCCGCAGAACAACTGGTAGTTTCGAACTGCTGACCATGTACTAGGCAATATTAAAGAATAGCAACAAATATGTGAAACATCTTACAACATGGATGAAACTGTAAGTGATAATGCCAAAGGAAAAAAGTTAGTTACAAAAAGACAGACATTGTATAAAACCACTATTTTAAAAGTCAAAAAAAAAAAAGGGTTTTCACAGTGAAAGAGACATTCTTTGACAGTTAACAAGGATTGCTGGGAGAGGGGGAGAAAAAGTTGGTCACTGGCTGGAGGGATGACACATGTTAAAAATAAAATAAAGAAAGAAAGAAGTATCTATGTTATTGTTGTTAAGTACTGTGGAGTCAGTTCAGACTCATAGTGACCCTGCACAGGGTTTCCGAGGCAGGAGCAGAAAGCCTCATCTTTCTCCCACGGAACAGCTGGTACTTTCGAACTGCCAACCTTGAGGTTAGCAGCCCAATTCATAACCACTATGCTACCAGAGCCCCTTTATGTATTGTTGTTGTTGTTGTCAGGTGCCATCCAGTCAGAACTGACTCATAGCGACCCCATTCACAGCAGAACGAAACGATGTCCGATCCTGGGCCAACCTCACTACCATTGCCACACTTGACGCCATCAATGATGCCACCTGGCTGATCCATCTCGTTGGGAGTCTTCCTCTCTTTCTCTGACCCTCCATCTTACCCAGCATGACACCCTTCTCTAGCGACTGTTCCCTCATGACAATATGTCCAAAGTATGAGAGACGAAGTTTAGCCACCTTGGACTCCAAGGAGCACTCTAGCTGCACTTCTTCCAAAACAGATCTATTGGTTCTTTTGGCAGTCCATGGCACTTTCAGTATTCTCCTCCAACACCA
>NW_006423818.1:0-1422 GCF_000296735.1 Chrysochloris asiatica | reverse complement strand
CAGAGAAATCCAGGCCAGATGGCTTCACTGGTGAGTTATACCAAACAATCAGGGAAGAGATGTCACGAATTCCAAAACAGAGAAGAGGACAGAAAACTTCCTAATACTTTTTAAGAAACAAGCATAACCCTCATACCAAAACCACAGAAAGACATCACTAAGAAATAAAATTATATTTTATTTTGAACATAGATGCAAAAATTCTCAACAAAATTATAGCTAACATAATCCAAGAGCACATCAAAGCAAAACAAAACAAAAACAAAAATCACATCATGACCAAGTGGAATTCATATCAGAGATGCAAGGATGGTTCAACATTAGAAAAACAATCAATGTAATCCTCCATATAAATAACAAAAAGGAAAAGAACCACATGATCATATCTACTGATGCAGAAAAAGCATTTAACAAAATCCTATATCCATTCCTGATAAAAGTAGGGTTTGAAGGGAAATTCCTACACATAATTAAGAGGATATATACAAAGTAGGGTTTGAAGGGAAATTCCTACATATAATTAAGAGGATATATACAAAGCCAACATCCTACATTACTCTCAATGGAGAGAAACTTGAAACCTTGCTTTTGCAAACTGGAACCAGACAAGGATGCCCTTTGACACCAGTCCTATTCGATATTGTTTTGGAAGTCATAGCCAGAGCTATACAGCAAGATAGGAAAATTAAAGGCATCCAAATTGGCAAAGAGGAAGTGAAAAACTCTCTTGGCAGACAATAAAATCCTATACATAGAAAACACCAAAGACTCAGTAGGAAAGCTACTAGACCTCATTGGAAGATTCAGCAAATTGGCAGGGTACAATATTAACATAGAAAAATCAGTTGGATTGCTCTATACTAATAAAGACAACACTGAAAAGGACATTAGGAACGCTAAACAATTTACCATAGCTGCCCAAAGGATGAAATATCTAGGAATAAATGTATCCAGAGAAACAAAGACCTATGCAAAGAAAACTTCAAGAGACTACTACAAGAAACCAAAAGAGACTTGCAAGAATGGAAGAATGTACCATGCTCCTGGCTAGGAAGACTTAACATTGTGAAAATGTCAATATTGCCAAAAGCAATCTACACATATAATGCAATCCCAATCCAGATTCCAAGGACATTCTTCAAAGAGATGAAGACAACAATTGCAAATTTTATATGGAAAGCAGCGGGACCCAGGATGAGCAAAGCACTGCTTAATAAAAAGAATAACTCTGGAAGCCTCTCACTCCCTGATTTCAAATTTTACTACACGGTTACAGTGGTCAAAAAAGCTTGGTACTGGTACAAAGAAAAATACATAGATCAATGTAACAGAATTCGAGAATCCAGAAATTAACCCATCCATACACACCCAACTGATTTTCCACAAAGGCCCTACTAAGTGCTTTGCATTGGGGAGCAGATA
>NW_006423817.1:0-1419 GCF_000296735.1 Chrysochloris asiatica | reverse complement strand
TTTCATACTAAAAGAAATACTCTTTGATGGTTACCAGGAGTGGGAGAGAAGGGAGAGTAATTAACTGGATAGAGGGCAATATACAGTCAATATACAGGAAAGGCAGTATACAAGAATAGGATAGTTGGCAGAAGAATGATGAAGACAGGTGAAGACACACAGGGAGGTATGTAAGTGCTAAAGGGCACAGAGGCACAAAACAAAACAAAAAAACCCAACTACAACAAAAGAATATTTGGGCTCCTTAGCATGAGAAATGATATAGAAAGCCTCTCTGTCTTTGAAAAGTTTAGAAATCTCTGATCTAAAAGAGTCTTGCTGAGATGAAATAATTTTTTCATTCATATTAAGAAGGCCTGGCAGCTTCATTTCCCAGCAGGCAAAAGCATAGTGATCAATTCTAAGCAGAATCTCTACTGAGACCATTTTAATCAACCAGAGCAGCTGGCTCACCACCAAAAATTCACAGACATGTTTGCACCCAGTTGGAAAACAGAAAACATCAGGCACAGGGCCAGCTCCATTTGGTGTGTATTAATTTCTTATTCAAAAATAAATCTTAGAAACAAACTCATTTTTCTTCTCTCCTCCTTCTTTAGTAAAATCACAGGAATATTTATTCCTTTCTTATACCAAGATTATCAGGAAAAAACTAGCCCAAGCCTAGTTTACAATAATCCAGACATAATTTAATATTCTATGACATATTTATATCAAAAATATAGGCAAGTGGCACAGGGATCTACAGAGAGTATAAATTATAGGAATCTGAATAGGGGAATTTAATTTCATCCATTCTAACTTTTCAAGTAGGATTCAGATGAGGACAGGAAATGAGGGCTATCATTGCTGAAATCAGATGAATCTTGGTGGAAAGCAGAGAAAACCAAAAATGATGTTTACTTGTGCTTTATTGACTATACAAAGACTTTTGACTGTGTGGATTATGACAATCTAGGGACAATATTGCAAAGAATGAGTATTCCAAAGCACTTAAATGCACTGGATGAGGAACATGTACATAAACCTAGAGGCAGTCGTTCAAGCAGAACAACAGGGCATTGAATGGTTTAAAATCTGGAAAGGTGTGCACCAGAGTTATATTCTTTCACCATATTTATTCAATTTGTATATGCTAAGCAAATAATCCCAGAAGATGGATAATATGAAGAAGAATGTGGCATCAGGATTGGAGGAAGACTTATTAACAACCTGCGATATGCAGATGATACAACCTTGTTTGCTGAAAGTAAAGATGACTTAAAATACTTACCTGATGAAGATCAAAGACCTTCAGTACAGTTTGTACCTCAAGATAAAGATAATAAAAATCCTCACCACTGGAGCAACAAATAACATCATGACCAATAGAGAAAAGATTGAAGATGTCAAAGACTTCATTTTGCTTGGATCCACCAT
>NW_006423816.1:0-1422 GCF_000296735.1 Chrysochloris asiatica | reverse complement strand
GACATGGATGGCAGGGCTGTGTGACTCTGTGTATCTCATTTTTCATTCTACTTCCATAGACTACTATCTATGCTTTCATGTGATGACAGAAAGCAAACATACAAAATAAAAAACACAAGCATTTTCTCAATTTTCTTTGTGCAACATGCTGCTAGCTTCTCATTGGCCAAGACAGGCCACATTGCTAGTCATGATTTAAAAAATGGGAGTATCTATTTTTAATTCTTTAGGGAATTGCTTAGTTGCTATAAGTCATATAACTTATGAAAGTAGATGGTAATTCTGTATTTAACTTTTTGAGGAGCCTCAACTTTTTAAAGACCTTAAATTACATATCATTGCTGATGTCAGATGGATCTTGGCTGAAAGTAGAAAATATGATAAAGATGTTTACTTAGGGTTTATTGGCTATGCAAAGGATTTCGACTGTGTAGCTCATAACAAACTATGAATAATATTGTGAAGATTGGTTATTCCAGACACTTAATTGTGATCATGAGGAACTCGTATATAGAACAAGAGGCATGTATTAAAAGAGAGCAAGGGGATACTGAATGATTTAAAATCAGGAAAGGTGTATGACAGGGTTGTACCTTTTCACCATATTTGTTCAATCTGTATGCTGAGCCAATAATCCTAGAAGATGGATTATATGAAGAAGAATTGGAGAGTCATTAATACCCTGCGATATGCAGATGATACAACCTTGCTTGCTGGAAGTAAAGAGGACTTAAAACACTTACTGATGAAAAATCAAAGAATACAGCATTCACTATGGCTTGCACCTCAATGTAAAGGAAGCAAAAATCCTCACAAGTGGACCAGTAAGTAATAGCATGATAAATTGAGAAAAGACTAAAGTTGTCAAAGATTTCATTTCAAAGACTTTATTTTGCTGGATCCACAGTCAACAATAACTGAAGCAGCAGTCAAGAAAATCAGATGATGTATTGCACTAGGCAAATCTGCTAAACAAGACCTCTCTGAAATGTTAAACAGAAATGCTATCAGTTTGAGGAATCAGGTACACCTGACCTAAGCTATGGTATTTGCATGTAAAAATTGGACAGTGAAGAAGGAATACCTTAGAAGAATTGATGCATTTGAATTAAGGTGATGAAGAAGAATACCATGGACAAGTCCTATGAACTGTCAGAAGAACAAATAAATCTGGGTTGGAAGAAGTACAACCAGAATGCTTCTTAGGAGCCAAGATGGTGAGACTTTCTCTTTCATACTTTGGGCATGTTATCAGGAATCCTGGTGTGGCACTGTAGGATAAGCACTGAACTGCAAGGTCAGTTTGAATAACAAGGTGGGCAGTTCAAATTTGCAAGCTGCTCCTCAGAAAACCTATACAGGGTGGCTATGACTCAGAATGAACTTGACGACCCTGAACAACAATCAGGAGGAACAATTTGC
>NW_006423815.1:0-1422 GCF_000296735.1 Chrysochloris asiatica | reverse complement strand
CGCTTTTAATATTCTTCTCTAACACCATAACTCAAATACATCAATAATTTCTATGGTCTTTTTTATTCATTTTCCAACTTTCACATGCATATGTGAAATATTTTATTTTCTGTGCCTAAACTTAGAAATGCATAATGGTTACAAATTGGGCTGTGAACCGCAAGGTCAGCAGTTCAAAACTACCAGCTGCTTCATGGGTGAAAGATGAGGCTTTCTGCTCCCATAAGATTTACAGCCTCGGAAATCCTGTACAGGGTGGCTATGAGTCAGACCCAATTCCATGGCACATAACCACCACCACCAAACTTAGAGATCATCTTAAAGGAAGATTTGATGCATTGGATACCAACGATCGAAGACCAAAAGACTTATGGGCTGAAATCAAGAATATCTTACAGGAAGAGAGCAAAAAGTAATTTTTTAAAAAAGAGATAAAAGACAAAAATGAATTTCAGAAGAGACTCTGAAACTTTCTTTTGAGTGTAGAGAACCTAAAGCAAATGGAAGAAAGGAAAAAGTGAAAGAGCTGAACAGAAAAGCTCAAAGGGTAGCTTGAGAAGACAAAGTTAAATATTATAATATAATGTACAAACACCTGAAATTACAAAACTCAAGACAAGAGCACACTGAACATTTCTCAAGTGAGAGAACTGAAGAAAAATAAATAAATAAATAAAGCCTGGCTTGGCAATATTGAAGGACTCTAAGGGCAAAATAGGGTCCTGGTGCGGCGCTGTGGGTTAATGTGCTGGACTGCAAAGTTGTGTTGAACCACAAGGTTGGTGGTTCAATCTCATCAGCTGATCATTGGAAATCCAATTTAGTGTTGCTCTGGGTTGGAATTGACTTGATGATATTTAACAACAATCAACAAAGACAAAATATTGAATGATACACACACAAAATCAAACATCAAAAGATCATGGAAGGAATGAGCAGAGTCAGTGTTCAACCACTTCAAGATAAAGAACCAATGGTACTGAAGGAAAAATTTCAAGTTGCGCTGAAAACATTGGCAAAAAAATAATGTTCCTGGAATTAATGAGATACAAACTGAAATCTGTCCACAAACGAATGCAGCACTGCAGGCACTCACTTAGTTATGTCAAGACATTCAGAAGGCAGTTAGTTATCTGGCTAACTGATTGTAAGGGATTCATATTTGTTCCTATTCCAAAGACAGGTGACACAACAGAATTTGGAAAGCATTGAACAATAGCATTAGTATTGCATGCAAGTAAGATGTTTGTGAAGGTAATTAAAAGACACGTGTATCAGCACATCATCAAAGAGCTGCTGGATTCAGAAGAGAACAGGGAACCAGGGATATCACTGCTGATATCAGATGGGTCTTCTTTAAAAGTAAGCAGATGCCAGACTTGTGCTTTATGGACTATGCAAAAGCATTTGACTGTGTGAATT
>NW_006423814.1:0-1365 GCF_000296735.1 Chrysochloris asiatica | reverse complement strand
AGGATTTTTGTTTTCTTGACATTGAGATGTAATCCATACCAAAAGCTGTGCTATTTGATCTTCATCAGTAAATGTTTTAAGTCCTCTTCACTTTCAGCAAGCAAGGTTTTAACATCTGCATATCACAGGTTGTTAATGAGTCTTCCTCCAATCCTGGTGCCATATTTTTCTTCATAAAACCCAACTTCTCATATTATTTGCTCAGCATACAGGTTGAATAAGTATGGTGAAAGAATACAACCTTGTTGCACACCTTTTCAAAAAATTTTAAACCATTCAGTGTTCCCATGTTCTGTTCAAACAACTGCCTCTTTGTCCAGGGTTGGATTCCTCCTGAGCACAATTAAGTGTTCCGGAATACTCATACTTCACAATGTTGTCCATAGCTTGTCATGATCCACACAATCAAAAGCCATTGTGTAGTCAATAAAGCACAGGTAAACTTCTTTCTGATACTCTCTTCTTTCAGCCAAGATCCATCCGATATCAGCATTGATATCCTTTGTTCCACAGCCTCTTCTGAATCCGGCTTGAACCTCTGGAAGTTCTCTGTCAATATATGATTGTAGCTTTTTTCTATATTACCTTTGTTGTGGTTGTTGTTATGTGCCATGGAGTCGGTTCCGACTCATAGCGACCCTGCACAGGGTTTCCGAGGCTGTTAATCTTTACGGGAGTAAAACGCCTCATCTTTCTCCCGCGGAGCAGCTGGTAGTTTCGAACTGCTTACCTTGCGTTTCGCAGCCCGATTTGTAACCACTATGCTACCAGAGCTCCTTTAGCAAAATTTTATTCGCATGGGATATCAAAGAGATTGTCCGATGATTTCCACATTCTGTTGGGTCACCTCTCTTTGGAATGGGCACAAATAAGGATCTCTTCCAATCAGTCGGCCAGATAGTTGTTTTCCAAATTTCTTGGTCGAGATGAGTGAGTGCCTCCTGTGCTACCTCACTTTCTTGAAATATTTCAATTTTTTCCCCATCAGTTCCTGGTGCCTTGTTCTTTGCCATTTCCTTCAATGCACCTTGGACTTCCTCTTTCAGTATCTTTAGTTCTTGATCATTTGCTACCTCTTCAAATGGTTGAATATTAACCATTTCCTTTTGGTACAGTGACTCTGTGTATTCCTTCCATCTTCTCTTGATGATTTCAGCATCATTCAAAAACTTGCCCAGAGAATCTTTCAATAACAAAAGCCGAGGCTTGAATTTTTTCTTAAGTTCCCCCAGCTTGAGAAATACTGACCGTGTTCTTCCTTTTTGGTTTTCTAATTCCAAATCTTTGCATATTTTATTATAGTATTTGTCTTTATCCTCTCTAGCTGATCTTTGAAATTTTCTGTTCAGCTCTTGGACCTCCTCA
>NW_006423813.1:0-1369 GCF_000296735.1 Chrysochloris asiatica | reverse complement strand
ACAACACTGCACCAGGACTCCAGCAGAAGAAAATCAAGAATAATACAGTACATTACCACGAGGTGGGTTTGTTAAAAAAAAAAAAAAAAAAAAAAGCAATAAATGTTAAAAACAAAAACAAAAACAAAAAAAACTTAGAAAATAGGATCATAGTCACAGACAACAATAAAGCATTTGGCAGACTCCATCGACTATTTTTGATGAAAAAACTCAAATGATAGAATAGATGGAATTTTTCAATGATTTCACACACACACTCTCCCACACATCTCCAGTATCATGCTTTTGAGTGCTTTGGATTTAAACACTACAGACAGTTCTACTAAATTCAGAAATATAAGAACACCCACTCTAATATCATTATTTAATATTTACTGATGCTATTAACCAATACGAGAGAAAGAAATTAGAGGTATAATGACTGGAAATGAGTGGGTAACACAATCACTGAACATGATGTGATTGGACGAATATATATGGAAACCACAAGAGAATCAGTTGAAATAGTGCTAGAAATAAGAGGAGAGTTCAATAAGGTGACAGGGTGCAAAGTTAATATAAAGAAATCAATAGCTTTCATATATACAATCTACTAGTGAGAAACTATGAAGGAAAAATGACTCCATTTATAGTAGCAATAAACAAGGTGATAGGAATGAGTTTAACAAGAAATGAGCAAAATCTATAGGAATAAAACTTTAAAATCTTACTGAAGAACACCAATGAAACTTGAATGAAGAGAAAAACATACCACATTCTTAATCAGGAAGACTCAAAATCATAAAATATCTATCAGCTGATTTATAAAATTAATGTGATTTCAGTAAAAGTAGTAACAGTGTTTTGTTTGGGAACAAGACAACATGGTTCAAAAATATAGTTTTGTTTTGTTATTCATTTTTGATCAGGCAACTTGATTCTAAAGGGTAATCCAGAAAATTCTGCAAAAGAGTACCAATGAAGAATAACACTGTTGTTGTTAGATATTATAGAGTCCACTCTGGCTCATACCAATACTCTGTACAACAGAATGAAACACTGCTCAGTCCTGCACCATGCCATAATTGTTGCTATGCTTGAACCCACTGGTGAAGCCATTCTATCAATCCATTTCGTTGAGGATTTTTCTCTTTTTCACTGACCCTCTACTTTATTTACCAATCATGATATCCTTTTCCAGGGACTGATCCCTCCTGATGACATGTTGAAAGTATATGAGATGAAGTCTTGCCACTCTCACTTCTTAGGAACATTTTGGCTATACTTCTGACAAAACAGATTTGTGTGTTCTTCTGGAAGTTCATGGTGCTTTCAATGTTCTTCACCCATATCATAATCCAAATGCATCAATTCTTTTCTTGTCTTCTTT
>NW_006423812.1:0-1398 GCF_000296735.1 Chrysochloris asiatica | reverse complement strand
AGTCAGAACGACTCAACAGCACTCAGCAACAGGAGTCTTGGTGTGACACTGTGGGTTAATGCACTGGACTGTAAAGTCTGTTTGAACTGCAAGGTTGGCAGTTCAAGCTCACCAGCTGCTCCTCTGAAACCCTATACAGGGACGATATGGGTTGGAACTGACTCCATGGCACCTAACAACAACAACACAACATCAGACGATGCTCAGGGCACAGTCGTTGTATTCAGCTGCTGATAAATGCCGATAAATGCAGGACATACCACTCTACCATAAACCTCAGCCAGAAGGCACTCGTCTCAAGATCTGTGGGCCAGCAAACCTAACTCCCCCATTAAAATGTCTGGAGGTGTCCACACTGTACAAACAAGCTTTCTGCCCAAAGTCACTCAGCTTTACTTGTTCCAGGGACTTGGAAGTCCATTGTTTTGTCTCTTGCTCTGCTTCTTGGTTCTGCTGCTGGCCACTCCTCTGGTGTCACAGCTTTCTGTTCCTGGCTACCAGGATGCACAAGAATCTTGGGGTCCAAAGGACATGCTCCACACCTGGTTCTTCTTTGATGGTAGTTATAGCCCAAATTTTGCAACTGAGATGGCTCATTTTAAACCTGTGGTAGTGTTCCAAGGTTTTTATTTTTTTGTTGTTAATGTTTTATTGTGAATTATGTGATAGTTTACATGGGAGAACATTAGCTTTATATTCATCCTATAGTATACTGTTTCATTGCCATGGTTACAATCCCCTCCATGCATCATCAACCAACCAAAGGGTATACCCTGCAAGCCTGTCCCCCACCCTCGATTGTCAGCACACAGCCCTTCTCCCTCTCTGCGTCTAATGCCCCCAGCCACTCCATCTCTCCATCTCTAGTGTCACTGCTTCTCTGGGTAGGGTCTCACTTTCTGCTCTTCCCCCTTGATGGTCCCAGGGACCTCTGCTCCTAGACTGCAAAGTTAATCACTCCCCTCCTTTTGCTATAAAATGTCTACCTATACATTTCCAACCCTCACAATCAGTTCTGATAATAATTATTCACTGTTGTACCACCACAAGAGACCTAGCCACATTTATTTTCATCAGCCCCTCCCAGACAGACTGGATACTACTCACTGGAGAATCTACCTTTCTCCATGCCCTCTGGATCTAGGCTCCCTCTTGAAAGCTTATAAGCCAGTCATTTCTTGCCTTTGTAGGTCCCTGACCCCATTTTGGGTAGCCAATGTCCAAGTTCCCCTCCCTGTTTACTCTGTGTATGGAGGGGGTGGGAATGATCCTCACTATAAAGATTTGCTGCCTCTTTTGAGCTACGGCATCCACACGTGTAGGTCAGGTTCATCAATTATATCAGATACTCTTTTTTTCCTCTTCTTTCTTCTTCTAGTTGAGCTCTGATCATCCAGT
>NW_006423811.1:0-1423 GCF_000296735.1 Chrysochloris asiatica | reverse complement strand
TCCTCTACCCAGCAAAGCTGTCAATCAAATACGATGGTGTAATCAAAACATTCCAGGATAAACAGAAGCTAAGGGATTTTGCCAAAACCCACCCTGCTATGAAAAACATCCTAAAGGAATTTCTGTGGGCTGAGAACCAACAAGAATGGACAACAACCAGAGAATGACATATGTGGTAGCATCACCCGAAACTCAATCGACAAATGGAAGAGTCAAGAACAGAATAAAATTTTAAGAACAGAGGATCTGGGCAGTCAGTCTATGATCAAAACAATTACAATGTGAAAGAAGATAAACACAGAGGAACAGAGATCTAGGTGGTGAGAAGGTCAGGTAGATTACAGAATAAATTAGACTGTCTTAAATTGAGGGAAGAGTTAATGGAATATAAGGTAACCACATCAGTGGGGTTGGGGTGGGGGTGGGGGTTAGTTCAGGTGTTGGGAAGGTCAATACAAGAAGGGGGAGGAGGTGGAAGAACAAGATAGATAGGGGGACACTGAGACAGGTTTGCATGGTCTAAGTGGGACAGAGGTTGAGCATGCTCAACCTTGGAACAATAGGGCTCTGTGATACAGGGATCTAGGCATAGTTTGAAGAGGGGAAATAATACTAAAATGCTTGACTGTCTTATGAATATTGGTTTCCCTCGCCTACTATTGTAAAATATACACTTTAGTGGGAGAGAAAGGAATGTTGGGAAACATGATTACAGAAAACTTGTAAGCCCATCTTCAGCCTATAACTGTTTGGAATACCTATAAGGGGTTCTAGTCCTTGCCCAGTGAAATAGGCCTCGTGCAAAGCCTTTGCAGAGTATAGGACCTTAGGTGTAATCCTGAGTCCTATCAAGGACCTTTTGAGGTGGGACATTCCCACTAGCAAGGACAAGCAGACCAGTCTGGAACAGCTAGAGCGACAGAAGATACATCTTCAAAGAAAGAGCATCAGGAAAACCCAAAACAAAAATGTCTACAAGAATAAGCAAGCTGTTCGTCAGAAAGTCATCAAGGCAAGCAATCAAGTTCCTTCAGGACAAATTCCCCTCTAAAACTGAAGCTCAAAACGGAACAAATGAACAGGCATGTAAGTTTGCTGGCGACCACATTGGTCTACTGGTGAATGGAAGAGGGGAAAAGGCAGCAATGAAGAAATGGGCTGAGTTCAACCACAGTCCATTGACTTCCATTGACCTGGAGATGAGAGAGAGAAGAGGAAGGGCTGGTTGCTCCAAAGTGTGGTGAGACCTGAGGACACTTAAGCCCATGGACAAGGACATAGCCACAGAGGGCTAGAGCTGAGAATGAAGCATCTAGCTGATATGAAGTGAGGGGAGATGCAAAAGAACACCCAAACTTGCAGACAGTACCCACATGACCTAGCCTTTATGGCTTGAAAATCAGAACTCAACTAGAGGAAGATT
>NW_006423810.1:0-1382 GCF_000296735.1 Chrysochloris asiatica | reverse complement strand
AATTCTTGCATTTGAGTTACAGTGTTGGGGGAGAATATTGAAAGTACCACGGACTGCCAAAAGAACAAAACAATCTGTGTCGGAAGATGAATAGCCAGAATGCCCCTTGAAAGCCAAGATAGCCAGGCTTTATCTCTCATACTTCAGGCATATTATCAGGAGGGACCAGTCCCTGGAGAAAGATAACATGTTTGGAAAAATGGAGGTATGGAGAAAAAGAGGAAGACTCCCAATGAGATGGATTGGCACAGTGGCAACAGGGATAGGCTCAAATGTAGCAACAATTGTGAGGTTGGCCAAGGAAAGGTCAGTGTTTCATCCTGTTGTGCACAGGGTTACTGTGAGTCAGTATCAACTCCACAGCACCTAACAACAACAACAACCAACTTCTTCAGTCTGAAATTGAGCAAACAAACAATGAAGATATATTGATAATTACTGATGATTGAAATGCAAAGTTTGGAATTAAAGATGAAGGATCAGTCTTTGGAAAATATAGCCTTGGTGACAGAAATAATGCTGGAGATTGCATCTAGCATTTTGCAAAACCATTTACTTCTTCATTGCAAAAACGTTTTTAAAATAACATAAAAGACGCTTGGACTTTACCAGATGGAATATGCAGAAATCAAATTGAATACATCTATGGAAAGAAGGGAGTCCTGGTGTGGCACTGTGGGTTTATGCAGTGGTCTGCAAAGCCAGTTTGAATCTCAAGGTTGGCAGTCAGAACTAATTCAACAGCAATTCCACGGCACTTAACAACAACAACATGGAAAGATAAACAAACTAATCTGTGTTGGAGGAAGTCCAGCCTGAATGCTCTTTAGAAGTCAGGATAGCTACACCTGGCTTCTCATACTTCGGACATACTGTCAGGAGGAACCAGTCCCTGGAGAAGGACTTCATACTTGATATACTGGAAGGTCAGCAAGAAAAAGGAAGCCCCCCAATGAGATGGACTGGCACAGTGGCAGCAGCAATGGACTCAAATGTAGCAATGATTGTGAGCTTGGTGCAAGACTGGGCAGAATTTTGTTCTGTTATGCATAAGATCACTAGGAATCTGTACCGTCCTGACAGCACCTAACCACAACAAGATAACTAAGACACAACCTAAGATGTAAAAAAGAGTTTCTAGAAATAGTCATGTATACTTCCCAGATTTTTTGTTTTTAGCTAACTGTTGTCCAGTTAGGTTTCTTCCATCTTAGTGGATGCCAATCATAAGGTCTTCAGTTCAAACCTACCAGCTACTCCTCAGAAACCCTATTCAGGGTAGCTGTGAGTCAGAATGACACTCGATGACGTGTAATAAGGACAACAATGTTATTACAAAATCCATTTTTAACCTCATTTAAGAGTTTTTATTTATCCCATTA
>NW_006423809.1:0-1377 GCF_000296735.1 Chrysochloris asiatica | reverse complement strand
TCTGAATGTGGCTTGAATTTCAGGCAGCTTCCTCTCGATGTACTACTGCAAACCTTTTTCAAATATCTTCAGCAAAAATTTATGCATGTAGTATTAATGATACTATTCAATGATTTCCATGTTCTGTTGGGTCACCTTTCTTTGGAATGGGCACAGATATGAATCTCTTCCAATGAGTTGGCCAAGTAGTGATCTTACAGAATTCTTGACATAGATGAGTAACTACCTCCAGTCATGCATCAGTTTGCTGAAAAATTTCTGTTTCTTGGAGCCTTGTTTTTCACCAAATGCCTTCAATGCAGCTTGGACTTCTTCCTTCAGTACTACTGGTTCTTGATCATATAGAACCTCTTGAAATGCTTGAACACTGACCAATTCTTCTTGATGTAGGGACTGTGTATTGCTTCTATCGTCTTTCAATATTTCCAACATTATTCAATATTTTGATATGCTGTATTTTAATTTTTATTCCATTTAATGTATTTTTATTTCCTTGGAGACTCCTTTTATGACCTATGAGTTATTTAGAAATATGCTATTTAGTTTCCAAATGTTTGCAAATTTTCCTATTATCTTTATGTCATGGATTTCTATTTTAATTCCACTGTGGTAAGAGAATACATTCCACATGATTTCAATTATTTTAAATTTGTTGAGTTTTATTTGTTTTTTTCACTAACAACAACAATAACAACATTCTATATTGTTGGATTGAGTGTTCTGTAGATTTCAGGTAGATTCTGTTAGTTGATGGTGTGGTTGAATTCTACATCCTTGTTGATTTTCTGTGTAATTTTTCTGTCAGTTGATAAGACAGGTGTGCTTAACTCTCTGAATGTAATTGTGGATTTGTCTATTTCTCCTTTTCTTAATTTTTTATTATTCTTGCTTCAGTATTTTGAAGTTCTGTTGTTTGGTGCACATATATTTAAGATTTCTGTTTCCTTGGTGGAGTCCTGGTGTGGCACTGTAGGATAAGTACTGGAATGCTAACCAAAAGGTCAGTGGTTCAAACCCACCAGCTGCTTTTTGGAAATGTTATACAGAGTCACTATGATTTGAAATGGACTTGATGACACTTAACAACAACAACATAGCTTTTTGACATATTAACTCTTTTATTATAAAATAATGTCCTTCTTTATCTCTGATAATTTTTGTTGCTGTGAAGTCTATGGAGAGTAAGTAAAAAAACATTGCTACTAGGGGTTTGCAGCCAGGTTTTTTAACCACTACACTACCAGGACTTCCTTGAAGATGGCGGATTGGGTAGACGTGTAGTGAGGAGCTCGGTCAACAACAACACGGAATACGGGGTCAAGAGGACTCATGAGTTGGTGTTGGAACTCTGTAACAAATATAAAGGTATGTTTGGAG
>NW_006423808.1:0-1383 GCF_000296735.1 Chrysochloris asiatica | reverse complement strand
TGGAATCCTGAACCCAATCCAGAATCTTCTGAGGTGGGAAATTCCCACTTGAAAGGACAGACAGACCAGTCTGGAGCAGCTAGAAGAACAGAAGATACTTCTTGAAAGAAAAATCTACAGGAAAAATACAAAACAATATAGGTAAACTGACTGATTACTACAAGAACAAGCAAGTGGCTCACCTAAGAGATATTAACGCAAGTGGTTGGGTCCCGTCAGGGCAAAACCCTCTTCGAAGACTAAGACTCAATGGGAATACAAGCTCTGATTGGTGACCACATTCGTCACCGATAAGGGGAAGTAAGGGAAAAACAGCAATGAAGCTGAGAGCTAAGCCCTACAACATTCAATAGATTCCTGTGAACCCGGGTGGAGACCTGGTTGGCCAGCAGTGTGACAAGACCTGGGGACTTCTGGGCCCAAAGTCAGTGACATAGCTACAGAGGACTAGAGTGGAGAGTGAAGCATCCAGCTGATAAGAAGAGAGGGCATATGCACAAGAACACCCACATTTGCAGATAATACCCACTTGACCAGGCTTCCATGACTGGATGATCAGAGCTCAACTAAAAGAAGAAAGAAGAGGAATAAAAGAGTAATCTGATACAATTTGATGAACTTGACCTACACCTATGGATGTAGTAGCTGAAAAGAGGGAACAAATCTTTACAGCAAGGATCATTCCCACCCTCTTCCATACACAGAGTAGACAAGGATGGGAAACTTGAGCACATTGGCTACCCAAAGTGGGGGAGGGCTACAAAGGCAAGAAGTGACTGGCTTACAAGCTTTCAAAAGTGAACCTAGATCCAGAGGGCATGGAGGAAGGCAGAATCTCCACTGAGTAGTACGCAATCTGTCTTGGAGGGGCTGATAAAAGGAAATGCAGATAGGTCTCTTGTGATACGATAGTGAATAATTATTTTCAGGACTGACTGTGTGGGTTGGAAATGTATAGGCAGACATTTTGTAGCTAGAAGGGGAGTGATTAACTCTGCAGTATAGGAGCAGAGGTCCCTGGAACCATCATGGGAGAAGAGCAGAGAGAGGGACCCTACCCAGAGAAGCAGTGATGCCAGAGATGGAGGCAGATACAATGACGTGGAGAGATGGAGCAGCTGGGGACTTTAGACCCAGAGAGGAGAGGGGCTATGTGTTGACAACCAGGGGGCAGCAACCCACAAGATTAGATAGAAATCTTAACAAAAAAGGAGGGTGAGAACGATTGTACAACTCGAAGAATGTAATCAATGTCACTGAATTGAATTTGTAGAAATTGTTGAATTAGTGTACATTTTGCTATGTATATTCTCAATAACAACAAAATAATTAAAACAAATTGTATTTTTAAAAAAACACCTATGGAACACAGCTCTATTCTTA
>NW_006423807.1:0-1369 GCF_000296735.1 Chrysochloris asiatica | reverse complement strand
CCTTCTCCAGTGACTGTTCTCTCCGGACAATGTGTCCAAAGTATGAGAGATGAAGCCTAGCCATCTTGGCCTCCAAGGAGCATTCTGGTTGCACTTCTTCCAAAACAGATCTATTGGTTCTTTTGGCAGTCCACTATGTCTTTTGTGGACTTCTGTGAATTTTCCTGTTCTGGAATGCCAATAATTCTTAAGTTATTACTCTTCATGAATCTTAGACTCTCTTCAGATCTTTTAATCCTTTTTTCTGCTTGCTCGTCTATCTTTGCATTATTCAGAGACTTGTCTTCCAACTTGCTTGTTCAGGCTTAGATCTCTTCCATGCTGCTCCTTTGCCCTTTCAGTGTATTGTGCATTTCTGATATTTTATTATTAATCTTCTGGACTTCTTTTTGCAGGTTTTGGATTGTTTCCAATGCCGTATCGATCTTGTTTGATTGCTCCTGTAGCAGTTTCCTAACTTCTTCCTTATTTTCCTCCACTCCTTTTTGGAATATTTGAATTTGTTTCCATATTATTCTTCTGAATTTCTTCTCAGGAAGATCCAGAGCCTGCTCTTCTACTGGAAAGTCTGTATCTGCTTCCAGCTCATTTGTCTCAGTTACTTTTGTCTGGTTTTGGACATGTGCTGAGATCTTTAATTGTGTTTTCTTGGACATTTTCAACAGTTATGTGAGTTTTTAATGCTTAAATGAATGTATGTTGCTTTGTTGTTAATCTTGCTGAGCATCCCCTGGTGGATACGATCTGGAGATTGACTTCCTTTTCATGTGTAATGCTTAGCAGCTGGTTTTGGTTCTTGTCCAGATTGTGGAGTATTTACTACAGGGTATGCTTGTAGCTTGGCTATATGTTGCTGTGTCTTCTTGGGTAAGGTAGGGGAAGAAAGCTCCAACCTCTGGGAGCAGAGTGCAGCCAAAAAGACCAAAGACAGAAATGATATAATAGCAGAGACAGAAACCACCAATCAAAAGCAAAAATAAAACTGTGATTGACACAGTTCACTGGCCTTTGCTGTGCAAAGTGTCCTGCCTAGGTAAACTATGGGGCAGGTTCCCAGGGTCAAAACATCATAAGATGTGTGTGTGGGTTTCTTCTCTGTGCCATTGGAAAACTGTGGGTGCAATGCTGGATGCTTTTGAGGGTGTGCTTCTGCCTGTCTGAAGGCATCAGGCTGTGCAGTGAGAGCATGATTGGGGTGAAGAGGAGAGATATGTGAAAAGCGAAAAGTGAAAGATGAAAAATCGGTCACACCTCTCCCTTCAGACATGCTGCTCTGTGTCTTCTAGCACTGGGTTGCTGCCTTCATTTCTGAAATTTTTTTTTTTTTTTTAATAAGTTGAATTAAAAACCCCATTGGGAAAATGCAACC
>NW_006423806.1:0-1422 GCF_000296735.1 Chrysochloris asiatica | reverse complement strand
TAAAGATTTACAATCTTGGAAACTATTGTTGTATGGAGCAGTTCTGTCCTTTAAGGTTGCTATGAATCAGAAACCAATCTGAAGCCCTGGTGTGGCGCTGTGGGTTAATGCGCAAGACTGTAAAGCCATTTGAACTGTGAGGTTGGCAGTTCAAGCTCACCAGCCGCTTCTTGGAAAACATATACGGAACTGACTCAATGGCACTTCACAATAAGGTAGGAGTCATGATGTGGCGTTGTAGGATAAGCACTGGACTGCTAACTTCAAGGTTTGCAGTTCAAACCCACCAGCCACTCCTTGGAAACCTAATACAGGGTCACTATGAGTCGGAACCAACTCAACGGCACTTAACAGGTAGGTTTGGTCATACTGAAGGGTTACCTAGTGTTTTAAGTGCAAGAAGACTGTGGCGTGCTCTACATTGAAAACGTATGTGTTAAATAAGCATCATTCAGGTCTGACCTACAGTGCTGCTGGTCATGAGTTCAATGTTAATGAATTAACAATATATTCATATATTCAATGGTGGTGGTTGGGCGCCAACGAGTTGATTCCAATTCATAGCGACTGTAAAAATTTCTAAGGCTGTAAATCCTTACAGGAGCAGAAAGCCCCATCTTTCTCCTGTGGAGCGACTGGTAGATTCAAACTGCTGATCTTGTGGTTAGCAGCCCAGGTCATAATCCACTATGCTATCAGGGTTCCTTATATAGTCAATAAGGTATCTTTAAACAGAAACACACACATAAAACAAGATTGGGCATTATTGATGGATGAAAATGTTATCAGAGGCTTAGAGACACTTAGCTCTATTAGTTCACTGTTATGAATTGCCCTGTGTCCCTACTAAGATGAGGGTTGAAATTCTACTCCCTAGACTTATAAATACAACCTGGGTTAGAAATAATTTTCAAATTTTATTATATGAGTAATATTAAGAAGAATGTGGATCCTAAACCTTATTCCTTCTGAGATGTAACAAGAGCAGAAGAGACACAGAGACACACACAGGGGGAGACAGGCCCAAGGAATAATACTAAGGAACTTCCAGGATTATCAACAAGGAAGACCTTCTTCTTAGATCTTTTCCCTGAATTCAGATTTCTAGCCTCCTGAACTGCGAGCAAATCAAGTCCTGTTTTGAAAACCACCTACTTGTTTTGTTACAGCAGCACTAGGTTACTGAGACGTTCACCTAGAAGCCATGATTCAGTATTTGCTAATACATTGTTGCCCGAGACCAGAGCCTGAGAACACTGAAGATCAACTGTATATGTCTGAATTCAGAGCTGCCAAGGGAGCTCTGGTAGCATAGTGGTTATGAATCGGGCTGCTGATCTCACAGTCAGCAGTTCGAGGCTACCAACTGTTCTGCAGGAGAAAGATGAGGCTTTCTGCTCCTGTAAAGATTTACAATCTTGG
>NW_006423805.1:0-1382 GCF_000296735.1 Chrysochloris asiatica | reverse complement strand
TTCAATATTCTCCTCCAACACCATAAATCAAAAGCATCAATTCTTCTCTGGTCTTTTTTATTCACTGTCCAGCTTTCACATGCATATGAGGTTATTGAAAATACCATGGCCTGGGTCAGGCACACCTTAGTCCTCAAGCTGACATCTTTGTTCTTCAGCACTTTAAAAAGGTCTTGTGCAGCAGATTTGCCTAATGCAATACATCGTTTGAGTTCTTGACTGCTGCTTCTGTGAGTGTTGATACTTGATACAACAAGAATGGAGTCCTTGACAACTTCAATCTTTCCTCCATTGATAAGAATATTGTTTATTCACCACTGGCGAGCATTTTTGTTTTCTCTACGTTGAGATATAATCAATACCAAAGGCTGTGCTCTTTGATCTTCATCAGTAAACATTTTAAGTTCTCTTCACTTTCAACAAGCAAGGTTGTATCATCTGCATATCGCAGGTTGTTAATGAGTCTTCCTCCAATCCTGATGGCACGTTTTTCTTCATATAACCCAGATTCTCAGATTATTTGCTCAGCATACAGGTTGAATAAATCTGGTGAAAGAATACAACCTTGTCACACACCTTTCTTAGTTTTAAAACAGTCAGTGTTCCCATGTTCTGTTCTAACAACTGCCTCTTGGTGCTGGTACAGATTCCTCATGAGCATAATTAAGTGTTCCAGAATACTCGTACTTCTCAATGTTGTCCATAGCTTGTCATGATCCACACAATCAAAAGCCTTTGCATAGTCAATAAAGTACAGGCAAACATCTTTCTGATATTCTCTGCTCTCAGCCAAAGTCCATCGGACATCAGCAATGATATCTCTTGTTCCATGGCCTCTTCTGAATCCAGCTTGAACCTCTGGAAATTCTCTGTCGATGTATGATTGTAGCCATTTCTGTATTACCTTTAGCAAAACTTTACTCTCATGGGATATCAAAGAGATTTCCTCATTTCATTGGGTCACCTCTCTTTTCAGTGGGCATAAATATGGATCTCTTCCATCAGTCGTCAAGGTAGTTGTCTTCCAAATTTCATGGTAGAGATGAGTGAGTGCCTCCTATGCCACCTCACTTTCTTAAAAGATTTCAATTTTTATTCCATTAATTCCTGGTGCCTTGTTCTTTGCCAATTACTTCAATGCACCTTGGACTTCCTCCTTAAGTATCATTGGCTCTTGATCATATGCTACCTCTTAAAATGGTTGAGCATTAACCATTTTCTTTTGGTATAGTCACTCTGTGTATTCCTTCCATCTTCTCTTGATGCTTTCGGCATCATTCAATAATTTGCTCAGAAAATCTTTCAATAACAAAAGTCGAGGCTTGAATTTTTTTCTTCAGTTTCCAAGCTTGAGAAATGCTGAGCATGTTCTTCCTTTTTGG
>NW_006423804.1:0-1302 GCF_000296735.1 Chrysochloris asiatica | reverse complement strand
CAGCCCGATTCGTAACCACTACGCTACCAGAGCTCCATAATAATAATAATAAACAGAAAAAAAAAATCTGCCTCTATATTTCCTACCCTCACAGTCAGGTGTTCACTGTTGTACCACAAGAGTCTTATCCCCATTTCCTTTCATCAGCCCAGTCCCAATAGTTTGGAAATCATTCAGTGGAGGTTCTGCCTATCACTGCGCTGTCTGGACCTAGTCTTCCTCTTGAAAGCTTGTAAGACAGTCACTTCTTGCCTTTATGGCACCACCCTCTCTCCCCTCCCCCCGCCTCACTATGTTGGGTCTGGGCAGTTTCCAGCCCCACCCTTCTCCCCAGATATTCCAGTCAGTTATAGGCTGACGACGGGCTTACATGTTTTCTGGTGTGATGTTTCTGGCTATCCTTGCCCCCCACCAAGTGTCTATTTTATATTATAATGCAAGAAAGACCAAGATTCAAAAGACAGCCAAGCAACCTAACATTATTCCCCTATTTTCCCCTTTCAAGCCATGTCTTAATCCCTGTATCCTGAAGCCCTGTTATTCCAAGGTTGTGCATACATCATTTACTTCTGTCCCACCTAGCCCATGTGAGCCTGCCCAATCGTTCTCCCATCCACCTTGTTCTTCTTTTTTCCCTCCCCCTTCTTATGTGTTGCCTGCCCCCACCTCTCAGACTCTCCTGTGTCTATTCCCTACCCTGTGCTCTTTCTTCCCCTCCCTCCCTCCCTACCTCTCATCTCATATATACTGGTGATCAGCACTTATATATACAGATTCCCCCCCGCCCCCCTTTTGGGTGGGTTCTCTTTCTTGGTCATTTACAATAATGGTCTTATGCAGTATTTCTCCTTTTGTGATGGACTAATTTCACTCACTATAATGTCCTTAAGGTTTATCCATGTTATGCGGTGGCTTGCAGCTTCCTTGTTTTTCTTCAAGGTAGCGTAGTATTCCATTGTGTGCATGTACCACAGTTTGTTTATCCATTCTTCAATTGATGGGTATTTTGGTTGTCTCCATTTTTTTGCTATTGTAAATAGTGCTGCTATGAACATTTGATGTACATATATCTATTCATGTTATGGCTCATATTTCTTGTGGATAAATACTAAGTAGAGGAATTGCTGGGTTATAAGGTATTTCTATTTCCAACCTTCTGAGGAAGAGCCATATTGGTTTCCAGAGTGGCTGAACCATTTTGCAGTCCCACCAACAATGTAGGAGGGTCCCAATCTTTCCACATCCTCGTCAGCATTTGTTGTACTCTGCTTTTTTTTATCTTTACTGTTATTGCTGGTGTGA
>NW_006423803.1:0-1422 GCF_000296735.1 Chrysochloris asiatica | reverse complement strand
GCTGCCGCTTGGCCAATTCATCTCATTGGGGGTCTTCCTCTTTTACTCGGACCCTCCACCTTACCAAACATGATATCCTTCTCCAGCGATGGTTCCTCTATATGAAGTTGTTGTTGTAAAGTGCCGACGAGTTGATTCTGACCCATAGCTACCCTGTATATGGTTTCCGAGGAGCAGCTGCAGAGCTTGAACCGCCGACCTTGCAGTTCAAACGGCTTTGCAGTCTGGTGCATTAACCCACAGCGTCACATCAGGACTCCCCATATAAAGTTGTTGTTGTTATGTGCCGTGGAGTCGGTTCCGACTCATAGTGACCCTGTACAGGGTTTCTGAGACTGTAAATCTTTACGGGAGCAGAAAGCCTCATCTTTCTCCTGCAGAGCAGCTGGCAGTTTTGAACTGCTGACCCTGAGGTTCACAGCCCGATTCGTAACCACTATTCTACCAGAGCTCCTTCCCCATATAAAGTAGGTACTGTGATTTTACAGGTATGGAAACTGAGGTAGAGAATTAGCTTGTTTTCCACTAGAGTGCACAGCTGTCTGGGTTTGGGGTTGCACCCCCAGGACACATAACTAGTAGCTGTATGTTACTGGTGAGATGGGGAGCCGCTCTCTGGGCACTGGGAGACTGGAAGGACCCACGTGGGAGGTGGGTGGTTCTGCCAGCACAGTCTGGCTGGAGAAGGAATCTCTGATTTTCTATCAATGTCTGAGCTTCTGGGCGAGCAACAGGGATGCTCAGAGATGATAGAGGCTGCCTTATATCAAAGAATGATAAACTGGAAATGGTGGCCACACCTGTGGGCACGTTAATGCAGAGAAGGACAGACAAGCAGAGCCAAGAGCAAAGAAACATCTGACAACACACATAAATGGTACAAGAATATTCATGTAGATGGTTACGGATGAAATCACACATCTACAAGGGCAGGGTGTACTGCTGCTGTTCCGCTGTTAGGTACCATTGAGTCGGTTCTGACTCAGACTGACCCCGTGTACAACAGACCGAAACACTGCTGGGCCCCGCGGCAGCCTCATCATGTTTGAGCCTGTTGCTACTGCTACTATGCCAATCCATCTCGCTGCCAATCCACGATCTTTGTTGCCGATCCCCTATGGTGTCTGTCTCCAGGGACTGCCCCTTCCTGACCATGTGCCCACAGAACAGAACAAGGGCATACGATACAACTATGCTTGTTTTATTTCCTCTTTCTCTCACTTCCCCCTAACATCCTTCCACCTTTCTCCCTTCTTCCTTCCCAGCCTCCTAAGCCCAGAGACCAGAAGAACTAGATGGTGCCCAGCCACCGCGGCTGACTGCTCTGAGGTGATTTCAATAGGAGGTCCGGGAGAGAGTGGGAGGGAAATGTGGAACGAAGCCCAAATCATAAAAAAGACCAGTTGCATTTGAGTTATGGTG
>NW_006423802.1:0-1391 GCF_000296735.1 Chrysochloris asiatica | reverse complement strand
CATATTCTGAGTGCCTTGCAAGCTAAGGGGCTCATTTTCCAGTACTATATACCATGTTTCAATACTCAATATTCTGGTGTTATCTGACAGTGTTCCACTACTATTCATGAGGTTTTCAGTGGCTAAACATTCAGAAGTAGCCCATCTCTCCTTCCTAGTCTATCTTATTCTGGAAGCTCAACTCAAACCTGTTCACCATGGGTGACCCTGTTGGTATTTAAAATATTGGTGGCATAGCTTCCTGCATCATAGCAAAACACAAGCTACCACTGTAAAACAAACTGACAAATGAGTGGTGGCTTGTGTTGATAGGGATGAACAGTTTAGAAATTGGATATTTAAATTAAGAGGTATGGGTTAGTGGCTTATTTTTTGCAATTCAGACTTCTTCTAAATCATTAATGTCAGCTCTTCTTTAAGGCAACAGTTCTTCCCCAGACATATTTTTGAGTGCTTTCTAACCTGAGGGACTCATCTACTGACACTATATGAGAAAGTGCTCCACTGCTGTTCATAACGTTTTCCATGGCTAATTTTCAAAGGTGATCCATTTTACCTTCTTTCTAGTCTGTCTTAGCCTGGAAGCTCCATGGAAACCTGTCTACCATGGGTGACCCTGCTTGTATTTGAAATACCAGTAGCATAGGTTGCAGTATCATAGCAACCCACAAACCACAGTATGACAAACTAACAAATAAGTGGTGGAATCTAGCTATACATGATTTTTACTGCTTAATTTCTACCTCCACCCTGCCCCACCACACAGGCACACATACTAGAATGTACACTCACTGAAGGGGAAAAAAAATCAAGAAAGTCCTCCCTAAAGTGACCTGGAACCACAGAACATGTGGATGAATGTAATAGGGTGACAAATTGTATAAATGCCTAAGAAAAATCCATGTAGAACACAGAACCTAATTTGTACTGAGCATAGAGTGACTACAGGCAATTATTAATAATGAGTATCCATCTTCATTCAAGTAGAAAGTTCTGGTGGGAATTTTAGTAAGTGACGTCTTATTTAACCAATCATATTTATTAAAATCTACTTGGCAGTATCACAGGGTAGCTTGAGAAGACAAAGTCAAATATTATAATGAAATATGCAAAGACCTGGAATTAGCAAACTAAAAAAGAAAGAATAAGTTTAGCATTTCTCAAGCTGAGGGAATTGAAAATTAATTCAAACCTCCACTTGCAATACTGAAGGATTATATATTGGCTGATGCAGAGAGCATCAAAAGAAGATGGAAGGAATACAGAGTCACTGTACCAAAAAGAAATGATCAATGCTCAATCTTTGCAACAGGTAGCATGTGATCAAGAGCCAATGATACTGAAGGAAGAAGTCCAAGGTGCACTGAAGGCTTTTGCAAAGAAAAGGGTGC
>NW_006423801.1:0-1410 GCF_000296735.1 Chrysochloris asiatica | reverse complement strand
GGCATCCGAATTGCCAAAGAGGAAGTAAACTCTATTTGCAGACGATATGGTCCTATACACAGAAAACCCCAAAGACTCAGTGAAAAAAAAAAAAAAAAAGCTACTAGACCTCATTGGAGGATTCAGCAAAGTGGCAGGGTGTAATATCAACATAAAACATAAGTTGGATTCTCTATAACACTAATGACAGTGTTGAAAAGGACATTAGGAAAACAATATCATTTACAATAGCCACCCAAAGGATGAAATATCTAGGAATAAATGTAACCAGAGAAACAAAAGACTTATACAAAGAAAACTACAGAATACTACTACAAGTAACCAAAAGAGACCTACAAAAATGGAAGAATGTACCATGCTCCTGTATAGGAAGAATTAACCTTGTGAAAATGTCAATACTGTCTAAAGCAATTTACACATATAATGCTATCCCAATCCAGATTCCAATGACATTCTTCAAAGACATGGAAAAAATAATTACAAACTTTATATGGAAAGGAAAGAGACCCAGACTACTTAAGAAGAAGAACAAGGTGGGAAGGCTCTCACTCCCTGATTTCAAAATTTACTACATGGCTACAGTGGTCAAAACAGCCTGGTACTGGTATAATGACAGACACATTGATCAATGGAACAGAATTGAGAATCCAGAAATTAACCCATCCACGTATAGCCAACTGATTTTCAACAAAGTACCTAAGAATATTGCATGGGGAGGAGACAGTCTCTTTGAAAGATGGTGTTGGCAGAATTAGGAAGCGATTTGCAAAAGACTGAAACAAGACCTTTACGCCTTATACAAAAAACAACTCAGCATGGATTAAAGACCTAAATGTGAATCCCAGAATTACAAAGGCCATCAATGAAAAAATAGTGGAAAATGTAAGAGCTCTCATGCAGGGCATACACAGACTACCAAACATTTTGAAACTTACACAAACAAAAATAGATCAATGAGACATACTAAAAATTAACAACTTGTGTACATCAAAAAACTTCATCAAAAGAGAACCCACAGAATGGGAAAAAAAAAAAAACCTTTTGTAATGACACATCAAACAAGGGACTAATTTCCAAAATATATAGGAACCTACAACACCTCTACAAGGAAAAGACAAGTAACCCAATTTAAAAATGGGCATAGGACATGAATAGACAGTTCACCAAGGAGGAGATCCGGCCAACCAACAAACATATGAAAAAATGTTCACGCTCACTAGCCATTAGAGAGATGAGAATAAAAGCAACAATGAGATAGCATCTCACATCAGCAATAATAGCAAAGATTTAAAAAATAGAGGACAATAAGTGCTGGTGAGGATGTGGAGAGACTGGGACCCTACTACATTGCTGGTGGGATTGCAAAATGGTCCAACTACTCTGGAAAACACTATGGCGCTTCATCAGAAG
>NW_006423800.1:0-1316 GCF_000296735.1 Chrysochloris asiatica | reverse complement strand
TTCACTCAATCCACAATAAAAAACCTTAAATTAAAAAAAAAAAAAGAAGAAGAAGAAGAAGACTGGCAAGGCATTCCCTGTAATTAAAGAACTGATTCTTAAAAAATAAATAAATAAAATAAAAGCTATTACAGAGATAAAGAAGGATACTTTGTAGTGGCAAAAGAGTTAATCCATCAAGAATATGTAACAATTGCAAACATTGCTGTTGTTGTTTAGTGTGGCCGAGTTGGTTCCAACTCATAGTGACCCTGTATGGGGTTTCTGAGGAGTGGCTGGTGAGCTTGAACCATTGACCTTGTGGTTCAAACTGACTTTGCAGTCCAGTGCATTAAGCCATAAGTGCCTAAAAATGTTGATGTTGCTAGGTGCCATTGAGTCGGTATCAACTTGTAGCGCCCTATGAGCAGCAGAATGAAGCATGGCTCAGCCTTGTGCCAACCTCACAATCATTGTTGCACTTAAGCCCATTGCTGCTGCCACTATGCCAATCCTAAAAATAGATCAACAAAGTACATGAAGCAAATGAAGGAAGAAATAGACAATTTAGCAATAGTATTTGAAGACTTCAATACTTCACTTTCAGTAATGGATAGAACTAGACAAATGATGAACAAGGAAACAGGAGTTGAGCTCTATAAAACAACTAGAACTTAGAGACATCTATAGAACACTCAGCAACAGAATATACATTCTTCTTAAGGAACCCTGGTGGTACTGTAGGATAAGCACTGGACTGCTGTGAGGTCACTGTTCAAACCCACCAGTCTCTCTGTAGGAGAAAAATGAGATTTTCGTCTCCCATAAAAATTTATAGACTCAGAAGCCATATACAGGGTCACTATGAGTCAGAATCTACTAGATGCCAGCGAGTTTTATGTGTACATGAAACATATTTCAAGATAAACCATACAATAGACTATAAAATAAACCTCAGTGTATTTTAAATGATACAGTATATCCTCTGGCCACAGCGGAATGAAATTAAGAATGAGAAAGAAATCTGAGAAACTTGCAAATATGTGGAAATTAAACAACACACTTCTAAATAGGCCAAAGAAAACCTGAAAAAGAGAAATTAGAAAATACTTGAAGATTAATTAATGATACAATGTAAAAAAAAAATGAGATAAAGCTAAAAATGTGTTTACAGTGAAATTATAGAAATATTAAAAAGAAAGTTAACCTTACATTTTACAACACTGGAAAAGTAGAACAAACTAAAACTAAAAGTAAGCAGAAGGAAGAAAATAATAGAAATAAAAATTAGAAAAAATAATTTGAAAATAAAAATTAAAGTAGAAAATAAAGACAGA
>NW_006423799.1:0-1418 GCF_000296735.1 Chrysochloris asiatica | reverse complement strand
GGAATCTTGTTAAAATGTAGATTCTGATTCAGTATCTCTGAGGCAGAAATGAAGTCAACCCAGGAGAAGCCTTATAGATTTCTTTACTATAAGGTGAGGCTGGTGTCATGGGTTTGTTGAGATCATGTGTAAATGAGAAGACAACAAATAATGGCTGCTGCTATTACTGCTGTTGTGACTGGGGACAGAGGAAGAGCACTCTGGACAGATTTAAATAATACAGATGATACTAGCCATATGACTTACTAGGTTCCAGGTACTGTTTTACTGATGGTCATTAAAAAACAGCAGCAGTAGTACATCAACAAGGAGCTGCCAAAAAATTGTAAGGGATTCAGAAGAGGATCTGGAACATGGGATATCACTGTTGACTTCAAAGGGATCTTGGCTGACAGCAGAGAATACTATAAAGATGTTTACTTGTGCTTTATTGACTATACAAAGGCATTCAACTGTGTGACTCATAACAAACTATGGATAACATTGCAAAGAATGGGAATTCCAGAACTACATTGTGCTTATGTAGAACCTGTAGGTAGACTAAGAAGCAGTCGTTCAAACAGAACAAGGAGGTACTGCATGGTTTAAAATCAGGAAAGCTGTGTGTCATCAGGGCTATATTCTGTTAAGTGCCATCGAGTGGGTTCTGACTCATAATGACTCTACTTAGGGTTTCCAGGGAGCAACTTGTGGGTTTGATAGGCCAACTTGCAGTTAAGACTCCATTCAATCTGTATGCTTTGTAAATAATCATAGAAACTTGACTGTATGAAAAAGAAAGGGCGTCAGGATTGAAGAAAGACTCATTGACAGCCCACGATACACATATGACACAACCTTGTTTACTGAAAGCCAAGAGGCCTTTAGCATTTATTGATGAAGATAAAAGACCATACACTTCAGTATAGATTACAACTCAATGTAAAGAAAACAGAAATCTTCACAACTGGACCAATAAAAATCATGATACATGAAGAAAAGATTGAAGCTATCGAAGATTTCATTTTACTTGAATCTATAATCAATGCTCATAGAAACAGCAGTCAGTAGATCAAAAGATGTATTCCAATAGGCAAATCAGCTGCAAAAGACCTCTTTAAAGTGTTAAAGAGCAAAGATGTCACTTTGAGGATTAAGGTGTGCCTGACCCAAGCCATGGCATTTTCATTTGCCTCATATGGATGCAAAAGTTGGACATTAAATAAGGAAGAACGGAGAAGACTGCATTTACTTGAGTTATGATGTTGGTAAAGAATATTGAAAGAACTATGGAATGCCAGAAGAGGAAAGAAGTCTGTCTTGGAAGAAGTGCAGTCAGAATGCTCCTTAGAGAACGGAGACACATCATGTCACGTACTGTGGATATACTGTCTGGAGGAATCAGTCCCTGGAAAAGTACATCATGCTTGGAAAAGCAG
>NW_006423798.1:0-1424 GCF_000296735.1 Chrysochloris asiatica | reverse complement strand
TATATATATATATATATAGTTGTTAAGTGCCATAGAGTCAGGTCCGATTCATAGCAAACACTATTAGGGTTCCCAAGGAGCAGCTGACTTCTTGATTAGCACTCCAGTGCTTATCATACAGTGCCACACCATGTATACACACATGCACACACACACACGCACACACGCACACACACACACACATATATATATTGGGTTAAATAATCATTGTATTGACAATTCTTCCATCTGAACTAAAAAGTCTAATCAGAGTCACCAGTAATAGGTACACTCCATTATGTGTGGATATTCTGGTTTTACCTTTAAACTTTAGGGCTCAGTAGACTAACAGAGTTCTTATGCTGCATCCTTACCATCAATGGATGCTCTTTTGGGCAAAATTGTCACAGCCCCTTCTGCGATCTCCTCCTGCTGGTAGACAGGGGCAATTTTGGATCCCCAGCTGTCTGAACCAATCCAGAGAAAATGTCCACTTTGGTTTAATTTTTTGGCTGCTTCCAATATCCTCCTACAGCAATAAAAAGAAATCAACTCTATCCCATGTATCAAGAAACACTATAATTATGAACATTATAAAACTGGAGGTATCATATTACATACATGCAGTAGGTCAATGTTAACCAATTAGTCAGTCATTCGAACTACCTGAGTCTTATCTCTTCAAGGAAAGATATAGGAGAGTTTGTTGTTGTTGTTAAGTGCCTTCGAGTCGGAGGCGACCCATAGCGACCCTGTACAGGGTTTCCGAGGGTGTAAATCCTTACGGGAGTAGAAAGCCTCATCTTTCTCCCACGGAGCGGCTGGTAGTTTCCAACCGCTGACCTTAAGGTTTGCAGCCCGATTTGTAACCACTACGCTATGGTAAATGAGGCCAATTAATGCCTATCAGTTGGTTATAAATTTTGCAATGATTTCCCCCAAAGAGTGACCAATTGTTGTAACTAATGTACATAAAAGACATTTTTTTGTTATTTAATTGTACCAATTTTCGTATTTTAACTCCTTAACAGCACCAAATTCTAGAAACATTACAATGGAATTTGCCCCAAATGAAGTTAGCTTGAACAAGAGATAAAAATCAAACCCTGTGCTCCTTACTGTTGGGCCTAAGAATACCTCCAAAGAGTTTCATTGTCTTCAGCTTGGAAACCCAGACTCAAATATTCAAAGATAAAAAGATTTGCACTTAGCTTGCTGAGTGAACGGACAGATGAACAAGTAAGAGCTAAACATTCATTTGCTTGAATGAAGATTTCATAGACCATCTTTTTGAGAGATCTGCCTCTAGGCAAAAACGACCACAAGTCTGAACTTTTCTGGGAGTAGAGACTTGTTGTTGTTGTTGTCAGGTGCCATCGAGTCGGAACCGACTCATAGCGACCCCATGCACAGCAGAACGAAACAATGTCCAATCCTGGGCCAAC
>NW_006423797.1:0-1425 GCF_000296735.1 Chrysochloris asiatica | reverse complement strand
AAGACTCCATATAGTATGGTAGTCTGGATTGGATCATGGAATATAAATGGGTACAGTTATGTATGTAATGGTGGTAAACCACATAAGCATAAGTCACTTATAATATGAAATTAGAAATAGAATAAAAGATGTGATATATGGTACAACCTAAGTTGGCTTTGTACCTGTATGATGTGACAAAAGAAAATGTAACATATAACTTAATATCTGTAAATTGATTTTGAGACATGAGTGAATCAAAATTACCCCTCTTAATCTCTGTCCTTGAAAGAAAGATACAACATATGGTTAATCTCTTACCCTGGACAGAAGATGTAACATATTCATCCTTGTTGTAACATCAACTGGTGCCTTTCTTATAGTGCCAGGGTAAGAGAGTCACATATAAACATTGGACTTGTGCAATCTCTCTCTAGTCTATGACTTTCTTTGAAGATGGCTATTCTGCCAGAAATGAAGGTTCAGACTTTATCTGCAAAACTGATCTTAGACTGTAGTTACGAAGAGCCCCCTAATGAGCATGAGTTATAGTTAAGCCTTTCCCAAAAGTATGTTAAATGTAATTGCCTATATTCTACAGATTTAGGATGTAATCATTGAACTAATCTTATTTTGTCCTAATCATCTTTTATAATATAATAATCTTCCAATAAATTAAATGAGTTCATATATAATAAAATTGAGCTTTTTTAAAAAACTTGTTTTCAAATGAAATACCACAGAATACCCATTTCATTAAAAATAAGGAAGTCTGAATGAAGTATGTACTTTTGTTATAATAATACATTATCATTTGTTCCTTTGTCATGATTCTTGTGCTATAATAATGTAAGAAGAACTGGCTGTGGGGTACATGGGAACTCTCCATCCTATGTGGTACAGGGGATTGCTCTATAAGGTTTTCCAACTATAGTCTTGGTGTGATGCTATAGGGTAAGCAAGGGACTGCAAGGTCGGTTTAAACCACAAGGTCAAGGGTTCAAACTCATCAAACACTCCTGGGTTGCTATGAGTCGAAACAAACTCAGTGGCACAAAATCAACAATAACAAACCATGGTCTTATAACTCCCAACAAATGATTGGCTGTGCCACAATTTTCCAAGAAATTGGACAATTTACATAAAAAACAATGGTTTTAAAATCCACTCACTAGGATTAGGCCTCTTGTAGTCTAGCCAGGGGACTGGTTACTTTTGCCATCCTACTATTCCTGTAAAAAGGCCAATTCCTCAGTGGTTCAGGGGGACCTCACAAATATCAAAATGAGTCTGGAGTGAAAACTGCACTTTTATCCTGCATCCTTATAGTGAGAATGTTTTAGACACAGAAGACAGAGTTGTCACACTGAAGATGAAGAAACAGCTATAGAGGACTTGTCAGTCCCCAGAGAGAACTGAGCACCTTCAGGCTAGAGGCTGACTGAT
>NW_006423796.1:0-1391 GCF_000296735.1 Chrysochloris asiatica | reverse complement strand
GTCTCTTGCAGACAGCATATTGAAGGATCTTGTTTTCTTATCCATTCTGCCACCCTCCATCTCTTAACAGGTGCATTCAATCCATTTACGTACATTGTAATTATCGATAGGTATTATTTGTTGTCATTATATTTGTTGTTTTGTGGTGTTGCTGCTTCTTTGTTCTGTTTGCCTTTCTCTGTTGAATTCATGATTTTTTTTGCTCTTTCTTGTGTGTTTCCTCATAGTTTTAATGTTTTCATATTCTTCTTGGATTCTCATTCTCTTGGTATGCTGTGAAGTGTTAATTTTCTTTGAGGTTGTCTTATGGTACATTGACTTCTCTGTCAATTTAGTGCAGTCTATTTTATTCTGTAATCTACTTGACCTTCTCATTGTCTGGATCTCTGTTTCTACGTGTCCACCTTCTTTTGCATTGTACTTGTTTTGGTCATAGACTGCTCTCTCAAAGTCTTGGAGTTTGTTCTTATAGTTTTGTTTTGTTACATTTTTTCTTTCTGTTGACTTCATTCAGGGAGGTGCTGCTACATACGTCAATCTCTGGTTGTTGTTTGTTCTTGTTGGTTCTCGGTCCACAGAACTCCCTTTAGGATGTTTTGTAGCGCAGGGTTGGCTTTGGTGAAGTCCCATAGTTTCTGTTTATCCTGGAATGTTTTGATTACACCCTCATATTTGATTGATAGCTTTGCTTTATAAAGGATTTTTGGTTGGCAATTTTTTTCTTGCAGGGTTTTATATATGTCTCCCCATTGCCTTCTCACTTGCACGGTTTCTACTGAGAGGTCTGACTTGTTTGCCCTTGTATGTGACCCCTTTGTTTTCTCTTGCTGCTTTCAGGAGCGTCTCCTTGTCTTTGAGTGGAGAGCTTGACTGTGATACGTCTTGGTGATTTTCTTTTGGGGTCCACCCTTCCTGGATTTCGTTGGGCGTCTTGTATGATTATTTTTTCGCTTTTGAGGATGTTAGAAAAATTTTCTCGCAGTAGTTCTTCAACTATTTCCTCTGTGAACTTGTGTGACTCATTTTGTTCTGTAATGCCATTAAATCTTAGGTTATTCCTCTTCATGTTGTCCAACATGAATCTTAGACCTTCCTCTGAAATTTTTAACCTTTTTTGTGTTTGTTCTTCTATCTTAGTGGTATTGAGACACTTGTCTTCCAGCTCACTGATTCTTCCTTCCATCTCATCTATTCTAGTCTTCTGCCCTTTTAGGGAGTTTTCTATTTCTGCCATTTTGTTGTTGATTGTTTGGACCTCTTTCTGTAGGTTTTGGAATGTTACCAATGCTGTATCTATCTTGTTAGTTGTTCCTGTAGTGCTTTTCTGACTTCTTCCTTATTTTTCTCAACTCCATTGTAAAGTGTTTTGAAACATTTTATAATCATTTTTC
>NW_006423795.1:0-1425 GCF_000296735.1 Chrysochloris asiatica | reverse complement strand
TGAATATTGAAACGTTATGAATAGTGCCAGAAAATTTTCAGATAGAATGATGGAAGATGAGCCTCTCAGGTTAGAAAGTACTCAAAATATGACTGGAAAAGAGCTGCCTCCTCAAAGTAGAGTAGATGACATAAATAAAGCTTTTGGAGCCTTCGTTTGCTGATGGGGCACAATTCAAAATAAGAAGACACATTTGTAAACATCCATTAATAATTGGAAATATATTGCATGAAGTATGAATCTAGGAAAATTGAAAGCTGTCAAAAATTAAATGGAACCAATAAAGATTGAATATCCTACACATTAGTAAGCTGAAATGGACTAGTATTGGCCATTTTGAATTCAACAATCATGTGGTTTACTATGCTGGCAATGACAAATTAAATAGGAATGGTTTTCAATTCAACATAAAGAGATGATTTCAAGATCTGTCTTAAAGTGTAAGATGCTGTCTGTGATAGGATAATATTCATATGCCTACAAGGAAGAGCAGCTAATATAACTATTATTCAAATTTATGCACTAAACACAAATGCCAGTAAATGTGAAATAGAATTCTACCAATATCTTCAGATTGAAATCAATCAAACTTGCCATCAGGACATACTGATAATTACCGGTGATTGGACTGTGTAGGTTAAAAACAAAGAAAAAGGATCAGTAGTTGGAAAATATGACCTTCATGATATAAATTATGCTGGAGATCACATGATAGAATTTTGCAAGATCAGGGATTATTCATTGCAAATATCTTTTTCAAAAATGTATATTGTGACCTCAATTAACATAGATCTCTTCAGATGGAATACATATAAATCAAATTGACTATATTTTTGGGAAGAGAAGTTCTATATCATCAGACAAAACAAAGAAAGCAGGAGATTGTGGACCAGACTATATGCAAGTTCAGGCTGAAGATGAAGAAAATTAAAATAAGACCCCGAGAGATAAAATATGACCTTGAACATATCCCACCTGGACTTAGAGTTCACCTCAAACACAAATATGATGCATTAGACACTAATTATTGAAGACCAAAGAGTTGTGGGATGACATCAAGAAAGTCATACAGGAAGAAAGCAACAGGTCATTCAGAAGAAAAGAAAGAAGGAGGAAACAATGAATATTAGAAGAGCTTCTGAAACTTGTTCTTTAGTGTAGAGGTACTAAAGCAAATGGAAAAAAAAATGTGAAGGGAAAAGAGCTGAACAGAAAATGTCAAAGGGTTGCTTGAGAAGATACAATCAAGTATTATAATGAAATGTGCAAAGACTTGAGTTAAAAAGCCAAAAGGGAATGGCATGCTCAGCATTTCTTAAACTTAAAGAACTGAGGAAAGAAACTGAAGCCTCAAATTGAAATACTAAGGGATTCTTTAGGCATAATATTAAATGATGCAGAAAGCATCAAAAGAAGATGGAAGGA
>NW_006423794.1:0-1363 GCF_000296735.1 Chrysochloris asiatica | reverse complement strand
GGAGGTTGGCTTGCAATATGTGCCTTTTGATTGTTTAAACAATTATATATTCCTGTGTGCTTTTGTGTACATCAATAAAAGAGAGAGAGAAGGAATAGAGGCAAATACTGTTAACCAATGATGCATGGAGGGGATTGTAATCATTGCAATGAAATAAAATACAGTTGGTTGAGTGCAAACCCAGTGTTCTGCCATGTAAACTATCACTCAATTCATAATAACAGCTTAAAAAAAAAAAAAAGAAGAAACAGACTAAACTCTGATTTCTCAGCAGAAACCATGCAGGCAAGGAAGCAATGGAATGAATTATGTAAAACTCTGAAAGAAAAAAAAAAATGCCATATTGCCAGAAAAATTGTACCTCAAATACAATGGCAAAATTGGGATATTTTAAATAAAAAGAAATTAAAGGAATTTGTAAAAAATAATACCAACTTTATAAAAAATACTAGAGGGAGTTTCTTGCACAGAGAACTAACAATAGCTGACTACAACCTGAGATTAATAACATGACAATACCACCTAGATATGATGGTGGGAAAGTACCATTGAGTTGGTTCCAACTCATAGCAACCCTGTATAGGGTTTTCAAGGAGCAACTGATAGGTTCCAACCATGGACCTTGTAGTTAGCAGCCCTGTGCTTATAAAACAGTGCCACAACTGGACTCCAACTTAGATATGGGCATACCCAAAGTAAAGCGAACCTACAAGTCTGAAAATAGAAAGCCAAAGGTATCAATTTGTTAGCAAAGACAATTACAAAGTAAAAAGAGGGAATAGTGTAGCTACAGAACTTCTAAATGATGCACTCAAGTAGATTTCAAAATAGAAAGACTGCTTCAAACCTGGGAAGAAATTAATAAATTACAGGATAACCTCAAAGAAAATTAATAAACCTTCTCATCAAAATAAAAAACAGGAAAATCATAAAAATTTAGTTAACATTAAGACAACAATAACAAAGAAAATGAGAAGGAAAAAAATTAAATGACGTCAGCATAGAAAATTATGAGGAACAAAAATCTGCAACATCACGCGTACACACAAAAATGACAGAAACATTGAAGAAGAATAATGAAGTTGTAAAACACTTCATGAGAAGGATGAACTTGGAGGACATTGTTGTTGTTGTTATATGCCGTCAAGTCAGTACCAACTCATAGCAAACCTATACACAACAGAATGAAATACCACGAGGTCCTACACCATCTTCATTGTCATTGTTAGGTTTGAGACCACTGTACCAATCCATTTTGTTGAGATTCTTCCTTTTTTTTGCTGACACTCTACTAAGTATGATGTTCTCCATGTACTGGCCCCTCCCGATAACTTATCCAAAATATCAAAGTCTGGTCATCCTG
>NW_006423793.1:0-1362 GCF_000296735.1 Chrysochloris asiatica | reverse complement strand
CAAAAATGGGGTTTTCCGATAGTGGAAGGGAGGCTATGTGACCTCCAAGCAACACCAGTTGGGTAGCAAACAAAAACAGAATTTTTCCTTATGTTCATGGACTATAGCATATAGCAGTTAACATTTTTTACAAAGATACTTATTTTTTAAATACATATCCCAAAATACCATTTTCTAAAACTGAATTCTACAATTTTATGATTTGATTATTTTTCAGTTTAATTATTCTGGAAGAAACAATCACCAATAAAAATATTATTTTAAGTCTTTCACCACTCTGATGAGAGCAATTAAAATTTCATAATTGCTATATTTCTCCCTTTAAAAGCAAGTCTTCCAGAATGCTAGATAAAAGCATACAAATTTGGAAATGTTTTCAGAGCATTCGCTTTTCCCTTTCTATATAAATTCTGTGTCACGTAGAAAAAGTCTTTCCATTTTTTTTTCCTGAAAGATGATTTAAATTTCCAAAGAGAACATGCTCTTCCTTATGGCTTTTCACATTGACTGAGGACTTTTCCCCAAGGTAGAGCCTTTCTCTACAGGGAAATCTCACAGACTTCTTTCCTAATCAGAAACTCTGAGTTGAGAGAAAAAGTGATATGAGGGACTCCAGGGAAATACTAGTTCTAACTTTTTCTGTCTAAAAAAGAAAAACAAAGGATATACATACATGCATACACATGCAGACACAGAAAAGGAAACTTCAAAAAGGTCATGAACTCATTTCTGTATCTTTTTTCCCCTAGTATCTTTTAATTACATTCTTCCACGATTTTTTAAGCCCCTTCATGTGTATGTTCATAAATGCATATGCTGTTGTCAAATGTCATGGAGTCAGTTATGCTTCATAGAGAACCTTTAAAGGGTTTCCAAAGAGCAGCTGGTAAGTTTGAACCACTAACTTTGTAATTTGCAACCCAGTGCTGATCCTACAGTGCCACACAGGACTTCATGCATATACACACATATATGAGTGTATGTAAGGAGCTCTGGTAGCATAGTGGTTATGAATCTGACTGCTAACCTCAAGGTCTCTAGTTCAAAACTACCAACTATTCCATGGGAGAAGATGAGACTTTTGGCTCCCATAAAGTTTTATAGCGTCAGACACCCTGTATATGGTCGCTATGCATCAGAACCGACTCCATGGGACATAATCACCACCACAACATGTGTATGTATGTAGGCATGCATATAGATACATATATACACACATATACAATCCCCTTCAGGAGTATATACATATTGATAGCATATATGCGCCTGCATATACAAACATATATAGATATGTATATTACATACACACACATATATATATATACCTTGTTACTGTGTTAAGTGCCATCGAGTTGGTTCTGA
>NW_006423792.1:0-1393 GCF_000296735.1 Chrysochloris asiatica | reverse complement strand
GTGAGTGCCTCCAGTGCTGCATCAGTTTGTTGAAAGATTTTGATTTGTATTTCATCAATTCCTGGCCCCTGGTTCTTTACCAATGCTTTCAGTGCACATTGGACCAATAGACAACATCATGATAAATGGATAAAAGATTGAAGTTTTCAAAGACTCTATTTTGGTTGGGTCGCAATCAACACTCATGAGAGCAAAAGTCAAGAACGCAAACAACATATTTATTTGGTAAACCACTTTAAAGTGTTCAAGAACAAAGATATCACTTGAGGACTAAGGTGAACTGACCCCAACCATGGTATTTGATCACCAGTCATAAGCATGTGACAGCCACTCATCTGTCAGTTTGTCACACTGTGTTGGCTTGTGTGTTGCTGTGATGCTGGAAGCCACTGGTATTTTGAATGCAGGTTGGGTCTCCCATGGTGGATAGATTTCAACTGAGCTTCCAGACTGAGGCCAACTTGGAAGACAGAGAGGAAGACAACTTCTGAATATTTAGTCACTTAAAATCTTACAAATAATAGTGAAACACTGTCAGACAGTATCAGAATATTGAAAAACAAAACATGATGAATAGCACCAGAATATTGTCAGATATTTCCAAACCCCACAGTTTGGAAAACACTCAAAATACAACTGGGGAGAGCTGCTTCCTCAAAATAGAGTTGACTGTGATGATGTGTATAAAATAATGCTTTGGGACCTTCATTTGCTGATGGGCACTATTGAAAATAAGGAGAAACAGCTGTAACTATCCATTAGTAATTGGAACATGGAATGTGCAAAGTATGAATCTGGGAAAATTGGAAGCTATCAAAAATGAAATGGAATGGATAAGTATTGATATCCATTGCATTAGTGAGCTGAAATGAACGGGTATTGGCTATTTTGAATCTGATAATCATATTGTTTACCTGCCAGAAATGACCAATTGAATAGGAATAATAAATTGAATAGAAATGATGTTACATTTATTATCAAAAAGAAAATTTAAAGATATATGCTGAAGTATTATGCTGTATGTGATAGGATACTATCCATATACCTACAAGAAAAAACAGTTGACATCACTGTTATTCAAATTTATCCATCAACCACTAAAGTTACTGATGATGAAATTGAAGAATCATACCAAGTTCTTCAGTCTGAAATTGATCAAACATGTAGTCAAGATGTATTCATAATTCCTGGTTATTGGAATATAAAGGTTAGAAACAAAGAGGAAGGACCAGTAGTTGGAACATATGGTCTTGGTGATAGAAATAAAGCTTGAAATCACATAGTAGAATTTTGCAAGACCAATAAGTTCTTCATTGCAAATACCTTTTTGTAAACAACATAAAAGAGGATTATACACATGGACTTCACCAGATGGAATATGTTGTTGTTGTTG
>NW_006423791.1:0-1366 GCF_000296735.1 Chrysochloris asiatica | reverse complement strand
ACCATATATGGGAGTCCTGGTGTGGAGCTGTGGGTTAATGCACCAGACTGCAAAGCCGTTTGAACTACTAGCTTGGTGGTTCAAGCTCACCAGTCGCTCCTTGGAAACCCTATGCAGCGTTGCTATGGGTCGGAACCGACTCGACGGCACTTCACAACAACAACAACAACCATCATATATATATGACTATAAAATTCATTTTAGTATCTGAAACAAGTACTTCTCTGCTATTCAGAAGTTTTTCTGACTAAATATTCGGAAGTAGTTAGTTTCCTCTTCTTCCTAGTCTGTCTTCGTCTGAAACCTGTCCACTGCAGGCGACCCTGCTGGTATTTAAAATACCCGTGGTATAGATTATAGAATCACAGCAACTCACAAGGCACCTGAGTATGACAAACTGACAGACAAGACCATTATAAAGTATTGAAGTGCAAAGATGTCAGCTTGAGGACTAAGGTATGCCTGATATTTTAAATAATCTCATATGCATGTGAAAATTGGACCGAGAATAAAGAAGATCATAGAAGAATTGATGCTTTTGAGTTAATGTGTTGGAGGAGAATATTCAAAGTACCATGGGCTGCCGAAAGAACAAACACATCTGTGTTTGAAGACGTACAGCCAGAGTGCTCCTTGGAGGCCAGGATGGCCAAACTTTGTCTCTCATACTTCGGACATACTGTCAGGAGGGACTAGTCACTGGATATTGTGTTTGGTAAGGTGGAGGGTCAGAGAAAAAGAGGAAGACCACCAGCGAGATAGATTGGCCGAGTGGCAGCATCAATGGGCTCAAGCTTGGCAACAATTGTGAGGTTGGCGCAGGACTATACAGTGTTTTGTTCTGTTGTACATAGGGTCGCTGTGAGTCAGCACTGACTTGATGGCACCTAACAACAACAAGAAGTACTTGTAGATATTGCTGTCCCCATTTCATAAGTAAGGCAACTGATTTGGTGTATTGCTCATGTAACACAGCAAGCATGTGGAAGGACCTGAACCCTCAACTTCTGCTTTCAAGTCTCATGCTCTTTTGCTACACCTTATTTATCTGGGCTCCAGATTCATGAACATCAGAGTGGCAGCATATACTACTGGGTCACATTTCTTTAACAGGAACTTAACTGATTTCTCTAAAGGTTTACTAAGACATAGCCTGTATAGGAAACTGATGGATGATTACAAGATATTAATGATAATGGCAACAGACTACGAACTCAAGTAATAAAGGAAGAACAGTTATTTTCCCTTATATTAAAAAAAAAAAAAAAAAACACAACTAAGATTACATCAAGAGTACAGCAGTGGTTTTCTAATACAACCACCAAGGGGTCAATCTTCAAAGCTTAATAAATTAAGTACATCACTT
>NW_006423790.1:0-1365 GCF_000296735.1 Chrysochloris asiatica | reverse complement strand
CTCTTGTTGTTGTCTGTTCTTGCTCCTTTTCTGTCCATAGAACTCCCATTAAGATGTCTTGTAGTGTAGGCTTGGCTTTGGAAAAATCCCTTATCTTCTGTTTATCCTGGAATGTTTTGATTACACCATCATATTTGATTGATAGCTTTGCAGGATAAAGGATTCTTTGTTGGCAGTTTTTTTCTTTCAGGGTTTTTTATATGTCTCCCCATTGCCTTCTTGCTTGCATGGTTTCTGCTGAGAGATCCAAGCTCAATTTGACTTGCTTGCTTTTGTATGTAATGTTTCTCTTTTCCCTAGCTGCTTTCAGGATTTTCTCCTTATCTTTCATTTTGGAGAAATTGATTATATGTCTTGGTGATTTTCTTTTGTGGTCTACCCTTTCTGGGGTTTGTTGAGCTTTGTGGAATGTTAGAGATATTCTTCCAGCAGCTCTTCAACTATCTCCTCTGTGGACTTGTGTGATTCTTCTTGTACCAGAATGCCAATAATTCTTAATTTATTTATCTTCATGTTGTCCAACATGAATCTTAGAACTTCTTCAGATTTTTTTATCCTTTTTCTTCTGCTTGCTCTTCTATCTTAGTGGTCTTGAGAGATTTGTCTTCCAGTTCACTAGTTCTGCCTTACATCTCTTCAGTTCTAGTCCTTTGCCCTTTCAGTGTATTGTCTATTTCTAATATTGTATTATTTATCATTTGAACCTATTTCTGTAGGTTTTGAATTGTCTCCAATGCTTTATCTATCTTATTTGATTGTTTCTGTAGTGTTTTCCTGATTTCTTCCTTAATTTTCTCAACTCCATTTTAAAGTGTTTTGAGACATTTTATAATCATTTTTCTGAATTCCTTCTTAGGCATTTCCAAGGCCTGCCCTCCTTCCAGAATGGAGTCCAGGTCTACCTCTAGGTCATTTGTCTCAGACATCTTATCTTTTTTCTGGACATGTGCTGATATGGTCATCTGCTTTTGCTTCTTGGACATGTTTAGTGTTTATCTATGACCTTAATCCTTAGTTGAGTGTGTGTTTTGGTATTTTTTATGCTTTCTGATTGCCTCCAGGTATATGTGATCAGGAGGTGGGCTTCCATTTCCACTCATTTTATTTCTTAACTCAGAGTAACTTTCACAGGTGTTGTCTGCCTCCTTGGTGTATGTTGGTATTGGTTCTTGCCTGGATTGTGAGGTTTTATAGGGTGTGATTGTATCTTGACTATATGGCAGCAGTTGCTGTCTCTTCTTGGGTAATATAGGGAGAGGAAGAGCCCCCTAAAGATAAAAAGGGTAACAAAAAGAAACCAAAAAAAAAAGAAAACACAGCAGCAGCAAAAAAGTAGAATAAAAAACACAATACAAAAGAACCAGA
>NW_006423789.1:0-1426 GCF_000296735.1 Chrysochloris asiatica | reverse complement strand
TACTCTTTTATTTACTCATTTTATTCAGCAACTATGTATTGGATCATCTTTCATTTCCTTTTCCACAGACTTTGAAGCCCCCTCATATGTGTCATGCATTGTAGTTTCTGTTAGGAATACAGAAATCCTGTTTCCTGCTCTTACAAAAAGGAGTCCTGGAGATGCAGTGGGTTTAGTGTTAAGCTGCTAACTGAAAGGTCAGCAGTTTGAACCCACCAGCTGCTCCACAGGAGAAAGATGAGGCTGTCTGCTCCCATGAAGATAGACAGCCTCGGGAAACCTACTGGGGTGATCCTATTCTGTCCGAGTCAGAATAGACTCAGAGCAGTGGGTGGGTTCTCCAAAGCTTACATTTTTCTAGAAGTAATCATCTCTCTTTTGCTGAATTTGGTGACAAGTGCAGGTCTGTTTTAGCTGAATAGTTAGTTCTTTGGTTCTAAATCTTAAAGATAGTACATGTTATGAAAGAGAACTTTCCTTTGCTGACTGGACAATAGCAGAGGCAAAGGATTAGGAACCAGTAAATACCACCCTCCAAAATACTCTATTTTTCTTGGCTGCCCTTTGTACTAGATTTGAGCAAATAGTGAAGGTTGAGCCTTTAAAAGAGCTGTGTTACAAACCATCCAAAGTTTAAGGTAATCCATTAATATTCTTTTACTGAAAGAGGCAGATTGATCACTAAGAAAACAAGTTCTATCAGCTGATAAGATCTGTTTGTTTGACCTGAGATTGCCAAACCTAGGAGAGAAGATTTTCTTAGAAGCTGATCAGCATTACTCATAATTAAAGTTGACTTCATTCAGTGTAGAATTACCACTAAATTTTGACAAAGTATATAAAGCGAAATTATTGCAAAATTTTGTCCTTAACATTAAAAAGTAAACCATTTTTGCCTTAATATGGCTTAAAATATGTCTGATTTATTCTTCTCTTAAATTTATATTCAGTATATTAATTTGTAGCTCTAGGTTATGCCACTGAATTCATAAAGTCATGTCTAGAAAAGATTGGATACTTTCTGTAAAGAAAAAAGGGACTATATATATATGTACTGTGTATATACTGGTGTTGTTAAGTGCCATTGAGTCAGTTCTGACTCATAGCGACCCCATATGGTGTTTCTGAGGAGTGACTGGTAGGTTTTGAACCAACAGCCTTACAGCTAGCAGGCCATTGCCTATCTACAAAACCACACCAGGTCTACATCTATATGTGTGTGTGTATGTACAGGCTCTTCAAAAAGTTCATTGAAAAATTCCGTTATCTTTAATTTCTCTTTCCACAAACTTTTTGAAGCCCCTTCATATACATATATAAAATAAAATATATATCGAACCTTAAGGTCTGTGGTTCGAAACTACCAGCCGCTCCGCGGGAGAAAGATGAGGCTTTCTACTCCCGTAAAGATTTACACCCTCGGAAA
>NW_006423788.1:0-1426 GCF_000296735.1 Chrysochloris asiatica | reverse complement strand
AGGGAGACTTTCCAAGGAAGAAACACACTTGGAAGTGGAACTCTTCTCTTTTAGGTTAGAGGAGGTGTGATTGTGGTCCACTAGATGTCTGAGAACTTATTAAGTGGCCCCAGGCCCAAAGCTGGCCCACAGTTACTGAGCCATTAGAAAACACCTTTCTTGGGTGCTAGTAGGTCAAGGCTGAGGAACACTCCATTAGGATGCCTGCAAGACTTGTTGGGGGCATACCTAAGGGGCTGCCTCTCACTTTGATAAGTTGTTAACCATGAGGTTGCTACTAGAACCCCATGGGTTAAAATACCACTGGCTGTCCCCAAGCATGTTGCTGACAGCTGCATGGTAGGAGAAAGAAGGCCAATACTGGAACCAGGAAGTAAAGCCTCTTCTTTCTGCAGTGTACTTCCTCACTCTTTTCTGACAAAACTTAACTCTGTGTCAGCTACAAAGCTGAAATGGAGTCCTTGTGTGGCACTGTAGGATATGCACTCAAGAGCAAGGTTGATTTGAACTGCAAAGTTAGTGTTTCAAACTCACCAGCTGCTCCTTGGAAACCGTATACAGGGTCACTATGAATCAGAACCGACTTGGCAGCACTTAACAACAACAACAACACAAAGCAGAAATAAAGGACCCATCTCCATTTTTTGAAGAGCAGGCAATGAAGGATAAATGTGGAGCTGAGAAACAATAAATTGGTAACTTATTGTTGTAGAGTGTCATTGAGTCAGTTCAGACTCATAGCAACCCTGTATAAGGATTCCAAAGAATGACTGCTGAGCTTGAACCACCAACCTTGTGGTTCAAACCAACCTCACAGTCAACTACGTATCAGACAGTGCCACACAAGGATTCCTAAATTGGTAACTAGCGTTGGTTATCTAGTTTGGCTAGCTCCTTAAAGGTTTTATAAAGGATAACTGAAAGGAGCGGTCATTTTATAGCAATACACAATAAGAGTCCTTTAAATAGTGATATTCTTTCATGAATTTACCTGCTAGTCATTGAAAAAAAAAAATCCCAAATTCATAATTGTGTGCATCATTTTAAACAATGAGGTTCACTTGACTTGTATCCAGGAAGCTTTCTTTGTGACCTTCTATACATTATCTCAAGATCCAATCATTAGATTGCAGACTGGATATGGAGTTCCAGGTAGATTTCAGGCAATTTCTAAGGACTTTCTGGGTAAATTCACATTATTTTTTAGGTAGCTCAGGATTTTAGTGCTGAGTGTGCTTCTTGGAAACTGTATACAGGATTGCTATGAGTCGGAACTAACTCCATGGCATTTAACAATATACTATTGCAGAGAGACCCAAGAATACAAAAAAAAGCCATGAGAGGTAAAGGAGCCAATGAGAAGCCAGAAAAGCAAGTATAAAGCAAGTACAAATCATCTCTGGGTTAGGAGCATCCAACTTACATA
>NW_006423787.1:0-1375 GCF_000296735.1 Chrysochloris asiatica | reverse complement strand
GTTTTCTTTACATTGAGATGGAATCCATAATGAAGCCTGTGGTCTTTGATTTTCATCAGTGAATGTTTTAAGTCCTCTTCACTTTCAGCAAGCAACGTTTATCATCTGTGTATTGCAGGTTGTTAATGAGTCTTTCTCCAAACCAAACGTGATGCCACGTTTTTCTTCATATAATCCAGCTTCTTGGATTATTTGCTCAGCATACACCACTCGTCTGTTAGTTTGTCGTCCTGTGGTGGCTCGTGAGTTGCTGTGATTCTGGAAGCTATGCCACGGGTATTTGAAATACCAGCAGGATCACCTATGGTAGAAAGATTTCAGATGAGCTTCAGACGCAGACAGACTAGGAAGAAGGAGTGACGAACTCCTTTCGAATATTTTCTCACTGAAAACCTTATGAATAGCAGAGATGAATGCCCAGAATGGAATAAAAGTGGTAGGACATGGAAGAGGTATTGACATTGATGAAAATGGCCACTAACTAACCCAACATGCCAGGCCCTTCAGTCATGCATGTTCTTTCAACTACAACCCATGCCACTCTATGTGTGATGAACAGTTATCACCTTCTTTTACAGATGAAGAAACTAAGGTAGAAAAGGCTAAATAACTTCCCAAAATCAAGACCAGACCCTCTTTTTCCATCACCCACGTCCTTAGCCACCATGCTCATAAAGCTGTGCTCAGTACTGTAGCCAGCAGTCCTATGTGGTTTCTTCCATTTACATTCATTAGAATGAAATGAAATATTCAGTTCCTCATTCATACTCACCAGGTTTCAAGTGCTCAATAACCACTTGTGGTCGGTGCTGCTAGAGAAGAACGTTCTCTTCCTACTACTAGGATTTATCATCATCACGAAGTTTTATTGGCTAGCGCTGCTTACAGAGCGTCTAGGATTGTACTCCTTGTGAAAGTGCTGACTGGAGTTGCATAGCTTTTCTTGTGTGGTTATTAATATGCATGTGATTGCCATTCATTGAAGTCCCATTTGCACTGAGCCAAGCAGGGAAGGGCAAGCAAGAGGCCAAGAAGTCTTGAATTGCTTTACATTTTCCTTTTTTTCCAGTGCATTATTTGACATGTACAGTTTTCTCCTGTCACCGCTGACGTGTGGAGAGGTTCACCAATTTGCCCAAAGGTCCAGGTTCTCACATGGCCCTGTCTTTAACTCTTAGGGCTACTGGGTTAGCATGCCATGCCCAGCTCATTAAACTTGCTAGTGACTTGAACAAATGGAGTTGGCTTTTGAAATCAATCCAACATGGAGGACTTGGGCTCTAAGAGTCCCTGTGCATTCACCAAGACTCTCACTCCTTACTCTCCTGGGCTCACCTCTTGTCCATGGTTAGGAATGACCAGAGAAAGAATAGGC
>NW_006423786.1:0-1426 GCF_000296735.1 Chrysochloris asiatica | reverse complement strand
TTCAAGATCAATAGGACAACATTTTCCTAAGGACAAAGTTGAGAAGGTATGGAAAGGTGGGTGGAATGGAAATAGGAATCTCAGGGAGAAAGTGGGATAACTGTTGTTGCATAGAGAGGATTGCAATCATTGAGATGAAACAAAGTGTATGATTTGTTGAATGCACACCAGATGATCTTGTCTGTAAACCTTCACTCAATTCACAATAAAAACTTTCATAAGTAATGAGTGTTATTACTTAATGAAGGTTATAACTGTTGAACATTCATTATATGTCAGACACAGTGCTGAGCATTTGGAGTCTAAGACAAATAAATACAGCTTTTATCTACCTTAGACTCCAAATGCTCAGCACTGTCTTAGAAGAGAGATGTACAAACAAATAATGCAATGCTTTAAAGAAAAATCAATTGCAGATTTTAGTGGGAGGTCAAATGAGGATTTAATTAATTGTGTTGGGGGAACCTGGTCAGAAAAAGAGTAAAGGGACTTTCCTTCAGTAGCAGGAGCCCTGGTAGAGTAGTGGATTATGACCTGGACTGCTAACTTCAAGGTCAGCAATTAAAATCTACCAGCACCTCCATGGGAGAAAGATGAGGCTTTCTGCTCCTATAAAGACTGACAGCCTCGGAAACTCTACATAGGGTTGCTATGAGTTGGAACCGACTCAGTGCCACACAGCCACCAACCAACCACAATCTGTAAAGGTGATTCACACTTCAGAATACAGGGATTGGCCTCTATCTCTGTGAAGAGCAAAAATGAGAATCATGAATCAAATCTGGAGGTCCCAACCATGAATATCCCTGTTGGAATGAATTAAGCATTCTGGCAACTCTATTACTGGCTCTTTCCCATCTACATGTAAACACATTCAAATTTCTTTCATGTCCTAAACACCCTAATCCCTGGTGTTTGGCCCTTCATAGCCAAACTTCTTGAAAGTGTATCTTTTATTTCCACTTTAAAACATTGCAGGTCAGTTTCAACTTCAGCACAACATAACTGTCCTCAGTATGCTTTTAATGGCCACACTGCTGTATCAGAGGGAAACCCAGACCTCATTATAACAACAAAAAATCAACCTTTGAAATTATCCATTTCCTCCTCTTTAAAACTCTCTTTCTCAGACACTTCGTGCTCCTCATTGCCTTCTTATGTTGGCCTACTATGTCTCTGGTGAGTCCTTCACTTCTTCTACTTATCCTTTAGATGATGGAAAAGCTCCATATCATCAATGACACAAGGCCAGGGGCAGACTGGAACAGACCATCAGTTACTCATATGCAAATTCAAACTGAAGCTGAAGAAAATGCAAACAAGTTCATGAGAGACAAAACATGACCTTGAATATATCCCACCTGAATTTAGAGATCATCAGAAGAACAGATTTGATACATTAAACACTAAAGACCAAAGACCAGAA
>NW_006423785.1:0-1338 GCF_000296735.1 Chrysochloris asiatica | reverse complement strand
CAGCGCCCCTTAAACAAACAATAAATAAGGAGGATTTTGATGCAGACCGTGCAGACCCGGTCAGGAGGTCAAGCCCCTGTGGGCCCAAGTGTTGTTGACCGTCCAAACCATAGGCTCTGAGGATCAGACTTTAGCTACCAAGTAGACATAGCAAACTGTCCCTCATCTGATAATTCAGTAATGCTTGTCAGTAATCTCATACATGAACCCTTGATATCCACAGACAAATGTAAAAACCTTCCCTAAAAGCCGAGACTGTAAATTCCAAAAAGGCAAGTCCCCCCCCCAAAAAAAAAGCTAAAGAGGATAGAGAGAAACACTGTTAACTGATGCTATATGGAGGGGATAATAATCAATATGAATGGTTGAATGTGAAGCTAATGATGTGCCCTGTAAACTTTCACTCAATCCAAAATAAAAACATTTAATTAAAAAAAAAAAAAAAAAGAAATGTGGAAGATAGCAACATGACCAAATGATTGGAAGAGATCCATATCTGTGGCTTTCCCAAGAAAGGTGACCCAGCACAATGCATAAATTATTGAAAAATACCATTAATATCACATACAAACAAAATGTTTTGCTAAAGATAATTCAAAAATTGTTTCAGGAGAATATCAACAGAAAGCTGTCATAAATTCAAGCAGGATTCAGAAGAGGACATGGAAGAAGAAATATGTTTACTTGTTTTTTGTTTTGTTTTGTTTTTTAAGGTTTTTATTGTGGATTGAGTGAAAATTTACAGGGCGTATCATCAGTTTTACATTCAACAAATCATATACCTTGTTTCATTACGTTGATTATAATCCCCTCCATGTACCATCAGTTAACAGTATTTTTCTCTATCCACTTTAGCTTTTTAAAAAACACAAACAAAAAAACCCCACTCAGGCATATATAATAATTTACATTTCCAAAGGGCACACTCTGGAAGTCTGCTCCTGGCCACCAGCTCTTAGTCCTTCTCTTCTTAGTCCATGAATCTAGAGTCCTCAGCCATTCCCCCTCTCCATGCCCCCATCTCTGGCACTGCTGCTTCTCTGGATAAGGTCCCGGCACTCTGCTTGTGCGTTCCTCTCTTAATGGTCCTAGGATCCTCTGTTTCTGGACTGTAAGATTAACCACTCCCTTTTTTTGTTACAAAACTTCTACCTTTACAATTGTGACAGTCGCGATTAGTCATGATAACAGTTAGTCACTACTGAATCTCACAAATCTTATCCCCATCTCTTTTCACCACATCCATCTAGACAAGATGACAGCTATTCAGTGGGACTCTTTCTTTCCCCCATACTCTTAAGCTAAACTCCCTCTTGAAACCTTGTAAGCCAGTCACTT
>NW_006423784.1:0-1365 GCF_000296735.1 Chrysochloris asiatica | reverse complement strand
TCTCAGGTATTTCCAAGGGCTGCCCTCCTTCCAGCATGGAGAGAAGGTCTACTTCTGGTTCATTTGTCTCAGATATTTTATCTTTTTTCTGGACATGTGCCAATACGGTCATCTGCTTTTGCCCCCCCTCCCCCCAACTGTCCTGTGTCTACTCCCTGCCATGCTCCCCTTACCCCTCCTGCCCTTAACCTTACCGCTACGTCCTAGCAGCCTGCTAAGAATCCACTTTAGTGGGATAGTATGGGTTCTTTTTCTTAGACTTTTACAGTAGTGGTCCTATGCAGTATTTTTACTTTTGTGATTGACTAATTTCACTCAACATAATGTCCTTAAGGTTCAGCCATGTTAGGAAGTGGCATGCAGCTTCGTTTTTCTTTTTCAAGGTAACATAGTATTCCATTGTGTGTATGTACCACAACTTGTTTATCCATTCTTCAGATGATGGGCACTTTGGCTGTCTCTGTCTTTTTGCTATTGTAAATAGTACAGCTATGAACATTGGTGTACATATATCTTCCCCTGTTGTGGCTCGTTTTTCTTGTGGGTAAATACCAAGTAGAGGAATTGCTGGATCGAATGGTATTTCTATTTTCAAACTTCTGAGGAAACGCCATATTGTTTTCCAGAGAGGTTCTACCATTTTGCAGTCCCACCAGCAATGCACGAGTGTCCCAGTCTCTCCACATCCCCACCAGCATTTATTGTCCTCAAATTTTTTATCTTTGCTGTTATTGCTGGTGTGAGATGATATCTCATTGTTGTTTTGATTTTTATCTCTCTAATGATCGTGAATATTTCTTCATATGTTTGTTGGCTATCCGGATCTCCTCCCTGGTGAAGTGTCTGTTCATATCCTGTGCCCATTTCTTAATTGGGTTATTTGTCTTATTTTTGTAGATGTGTAGTATTTTCCTGTATATTTTAGAGATGAGTCCCTTGTCTGATATGTCATTGCAAAATATTTTTTCCCAGTTTGTGGGTTCCCTTTTTCCTGTCTTGGTGAAGTCTTTTGATGAGCACAGGTTTTTAATTTTTAGTAGGTCCCACTCATCTATTTTGTCTATTTTTGTTTGTGTAATTTTCAAAATGTGTGGCAGTCTGTCTATGCCATGGATTAGTGCCCTCCTGTTTGTCCCTATTTTTTCATTGATGATCTTCATAATTTTGGGATTCACATTTAGGTCTATAATCCATGTTGAGTTCATTTTTGTATATGGCGTGAGGCAAAGGTCTTGTTTCTGTCTTTTACATAACGCTTTCCAGTTCTGCCAGCACCATTTGTTAAAGAGACTGTCTCTTTCCCATGTAATGTGCTTAGGCATTTTGTCAAAGATCATTTGGCTGTAGGTGGTTGGGTTGATATCT
>NW_006423783.1:0-1426 GCF_000296735.1 Chrysochloris asiatica | reverse complement strand
GAACCGACTCATAGTGACCCCATGCACAGCAGAATGAAACAATGTCCGATCCTGGGCCAACCTCACTACCGCCGCCACACTTGACGCCATCAGTGATGTCACCTGGCTGATCCATCTCGTTGGGGGTCTTCCTCTTTTTCTCTGACCCTCCACCTTACCCAGCATGACATCCTTCTGTAGCGAATGTTCTCTCCGGACAATGTGTCTAAAGTATGAGAGCCGAAGCTTAGCCATCTTGGCCTCCAAGGAACACTCTGGTTACACTTCTTTCAAAACAGATCTATTGGTTCTTTTGGGCAGTCCATGGCACTTTCAGTATTCTCCTCCAACACCACAACTCAAATGCATCAATTCTTCTATGATCTTCCTTATTCACTGTCCAGCTTCCACATCCATATGAGGTTATTGAAAATACCATGGCTTGGGTCAGGTGCACCTTATATATGTCTCCCCATTGTTTTCTTGCCTACATGGTTTCTGCTGAGCGATCCGAGCGTAATCTTATTTCTTTGCCTTTGTATTTTACACTTCTCTTTTCCCTTGCTGCTTTCAGGATTCTATCCTTATCTATCCTTATCTTTGATTTTATAGAGCTTGATTATGATATGTCTTAGTGATTTTCTTTTGGGGTTTATCTTTACTGGGGTTTACTAGTTCACTACCAGTTCACTAGTTCTGGCTTCCATCTCTTCAATTCTACTCTTTTGCCCTTTCAGTGTATTGTGCATTTTTTATATTCTGTTATTAATCATTTGGACCTCTTTCTGTAGGTTTTGAATTGTTTCCAATGCTGTATCTATCTTATTTGATTGTTCCTGTAGTGCTTTCATGACTTCTTCCTTATTTTTCTCAAATCCTCAGTAAAGTGTTTGGATACATTTCATTATCATTTTCTGTATTCCTTCTCAGGCATTTCCAAAGCCTGCCCTCCTTTCAATATGATGTCTAGGTCTACCTCCAGCTAATTTGTCTCATTTACTTTATCTTATCTTTGAAGTTGTCCAGAGATTGTCATCTGTTTCTTGGGCATATTCAGTAGTTGGCTGTCACCTTAATACTTAGATGAATGTATGTTGATATTTTATTATGCTTTCTGATTGCCGCCAGGTAGATGTGATCAGGAAATGGGCTTCTCTGTTCACTCTTCTTATTACTCAACTCAGAGTAACTGTTGCAGGTGTTGGCTGCCTACCTGGTGTATGGCAGCTGGTATTGGTTCTGGTCTGGATGGTGGGATTTTATAACATGTGATTATAGCTTGACTATATGACTGCAACTGCTGTCTCTTCTAAGGTAATGTAGAGAGAGAAAGAGCCCCCTAAAGGAAAATTTTGTTGTTGTTGTTAAGTGCCGTCGAGTCGGGTCCGACCCATAGCGACCCTGTACAGGGTTTCCGAGGGTGTAAATCTTTACGGGAGTAGAAAGC
>NW_006423782.1:0-1426 GCF_000296735.1 Chrysochloris asiatica | reverse complement strand
GAGGAAGACTCATTATCATCTGTGATATGCAGATGATACAACCTTGCTTGCTTAAAGTGAAGAGGACTTCAATACTTACTGATGAAGTCAAATACCACAGTACTCAGTATGGGTGCATCTCAATGTGAAGAAAATCAAAATCCAAACAAATGGATCAGTAAAAAGCATCAAGATTAATGGAGAAAAGATTGAAGTTGTCAGAGACTTTGTTTTATTTGGATCCACTATCAGCGCTCATGGAAGCATCAGTCAAGAGGTCAAATGATGTACTGCATTAGGCAAATTTGCTGCACAAGGCTTCTTTACAATGTTCATGAGCAAACATGTCAGTTTGAGGACTATGTTGTTGTTGTTGTTGTTGTGAAGTGCCATCGAGTCGGTTCCGACCCATAGCGACCCCGTACAGGGTTTCCAAGGGTGTAAATCTGTACGGGAGTAGAAAGCCTCATCTTTCTCCCGCAGAGCGGCTGGTAGTTTCGAACTGCTGACCTTAAGGTTCGCAGCCCGATTCGTAACCACTACGCTAGTTAGCAGTCCAATATTTAATTCATTGTACCACTAGGGCTCCTACAATCCATTCATTCTTTTAAATTCTTTATCAAACAGTTCCAATGTCATTTCTTCTATAGGAAGGTTTTTTAGCTATGTATTGTAGTCTCTTGTTTGAGCCACTCTGTCTTGTTTCAGTTTATGAACTGTGGTTTCTGAGACATTGGGTATTTTAATTGTCTTTAATTGGTGATTGTATATTGATATACTTTGCTCAGGTTTGTTTTTTTTTAACTGCTGTATTTTGTTTTAAAATATCTGAGAAAGTGGGGTGGGTGTGCTACACAGTTTTGCCATATCTGAGAAAGAGGAGGTGGATGTGCTACTCAACTCACTAGCTATGCACAACTTTGCCACTCACCACCTGTCTCCTGGTGGGTGTGAAAGAGGATGAAAGTTTTTACACAGTTCTCATTTTGTTGTTAAAACAATTAAATATGGGTTGGAATGGTCTTGGTTGTCATCGATCATTGATCAGTTGGTAAAGGAATGGATTGTGGCTCTCACCAGTTGGTGGGGCTGTAGGAGATACAGGTGGAGCTGAGTAGTGTGGACATGCCTGCAATCTCCTCCTAGAAGGGTGGAAACAAAAGAAAAGCAAAAAATAAAACAGCAGGAATGAGAACAAAAACATAACATAACAAAATCTTTGGGACACAGAAAATGCAGTGTTGAGAGGAAAATTTATTGCAATAAATGCATATACCTAAAAGAAGAATGAACCAAATTCAACACAATAACACAACATCTCCAACAACAACAACAAAAATGACAACCAATAATCATATGCAGCAAAGCTGTCCCTCAAATACAACAGAAAAATTAGAACATTTCTGGAGAAACATAAATTAAAGGATTTGTAAAAAAAAAAAAAAAA
>NW_006423781.1:0-1334 GCF_000296735.1 Chrysochloris asiatica | reverse complement strand
TTGGAAAATATGGCCTTGGTGATAGAAATGATGCTGGAGATTGCATGATAGAATTCTGCAAAATCAATGATTTGTTCATTTCAAATACCTTCTTTAGACAGTGTAACAGATGACTAATCACATATATCTCACCAGATGGAATACATAGAAATCAAATTGACTACATCTGTGGAAAGAGACAATGGAAAAGCTCCATATCATCAGTCAAAACAAGGCTAGGGGTAGATTGTGGAACAAACCATCAATTGCTCATATCAAACTCAGACTGAAGCTAAAAAAAATGCAAACAAGTCCATGAGAGCCTAAATATGACCTTGAATAGATCCCACCTGAATTTAGAGATCATCTGAAGAACAGATTTGACACATTAAACACTAAAGACACAAGACCAGAAGAGTTGTGGGATGACATCAAGAACATCATACAGAAAGAAAGCAAAAAGGCATTAAGAAGACAAGAGAGAAGGAAAAGGTCAAAATGGATGTCAGAAGATACACTGAAACTTACTTTCCAGTGTAGAGATGCTATAGCAAATGGAAGTAATGTGAGGAGGTACAATAGCTGAACAAATTTTCAAAGGTCAGCTTGAGAAGACAAAGTTAAATATTACAATGAAATTTACAAATATCTGGAGTCAGAAAACTAAAAGGAAAGAACACACTCAGCATTTCTTAAGCTGGGGGAACTGAAGAAAAAATTTAAGCCTCAACTTTTGTTATTGAAGTATTCTCTGGGCAAATTATTGAATGATGCAGAAAGCATCAAAAGAAGATGGAAGGAGTACACAGATTCACTGTACCAAAAGGAAATGGTTGCTGTTCAACTGTTTCAAGAGGTAGCATATGATCAAGAGCCAATGATACTGAAGGAAGAAGTCCAAGGTGCATTGAAGGAATTGGCAAAGAAGAAGGCGCCAAAAATTGATGACATAAAATTGAAATTTTCCAATAAAGTGAGGCGGCACAGGAAATACTAACTCATATATGCTAAGAAATTTGGAAGACAACTATCTGGCCAACTGATCCATATTTGTGCCCATTCCAGAGAGAGGTGACCCAACAGAATGCGGAAATCATTGGACAGTATCTTTGATATCCCATGAGAGTAAAGTTTCAGTTAAGGTAATACAGAAAGGCTGCAAATATGTGTTGACAGAGAACTTCCAGAGGTTCAAGCCGGATTCAGAAGAGGCTATGGAACGAGATATATCATTGCTGACGTCCGATGGATCTTGGCTGAAAGCAGAGAATATCAGAAAGATGTTTAACTGTGCATTATTGACTACGCAAAGGCTTTCGATTGTGTGGATCATGACAAGCTATGGACAACATTGC
>NW_006423780.1:0-1373 GCF_000296735.1 Chrysochloris asiatica | reverse complement strand
AAAGTTATTTTTTATTGTTTGATATATGTGTTTGTGCATCCCTGATGTCTCTTTGAATTAAATTTGAATGGTCTTTTGCAGATATTTTACTGCTCACTTTGTTTTGTGGAAGAGAAAAAAGAGATAGTAGAAATCCTTTTGTCTACATGTATTTAGAAAACAGATTAACTTGAATTGTCTACAGTTATACCTGTGGGTTTTTATAATATTTCTTTGCATTGTAAATGCTGAAAACAAATTGTATTTTAAAAGAATCACCTTGCTGTTGTGTTTTGCAAAGATCCCATGGTGAAGTATATCTGGGACATGTATAATTTGTAGAAAATACAATTAATATAATAACACCAAGATAGGAAGCTTTTTCTATTGACAAAATGCCAGGGCGTGAGTTTGCCAGTTAGGGGGAAAAAAAAAAAAAAAGAAAAAGTTACTTAAGTCTTGCTAACAGTAAAAGAGTAAAATCATTATTATCTTCTGTTACTTTTAATTGTGCTTAAAGAATTGTGGTCTCAAAAATCCTATGAGGCCTGATACTTTTGTGACAACAAATAAAGGAAAACTGTCAATTGTACTTACCAGTGTCCTCTTTCACTAAGGACACAGGAAGGAAGCATTCATCAGAAAACACTTTTCCAGCTTACGTAGCAATCTTATACATAAGATTGGACTCAGCTTTGTTGTTGTTGTTGTTGTTAAGTGCCGTCAAGTCGGTTCCGACTCATAGCGACCCTGTACAGGGTTTCCGAGGGGACTCAGCTTTAGATGGTAAAAATACAACCATTCTATCAGACATTGGTTACTCACTAAGTCTATGATTTGTAACTGATGACTTTACAAAGAATATCTTTTTTCTTTAACCATATCATCATTTTTATGGCACTTTCTTTGTGTCATAATTCTATCAGGAAAGGAAAACCAGACCTGACTGATGTTCTCTTTAAGATAGTCAGGTTCTAGTAACTAGGTGATAAAAAATTATTCTACTAAACATAAACAGCTTCACAAATCACTATTATGTGGGAACTTCAAAAAGTTCATGGAAAAATTCCATTTTTGTTTTATTTTTCCCCCATAAAGATTTTTTTTAAATAAAATCTTTTATTCTGAATCGAGTGAAGATTTACAGAACAAATCATCAATTTCACATTCAACAAATAATATACTTTGCTTCATTATATGGTTTCAATCCCCTCCATCCACCAACAGTTAACAGCATTTAACTCTATTCACTTTAACCACTGCATTCCATCCAGTGTCCACTGCCACACCCATCTTTCCTGTGCCAACCTCTCTCTGGTTGTTTATTGCCTGCCCTATCACCCATGTCAATGCATGTATGTATCATTTCTTACACATTCTGACATGTATTATTT
>NW_006423779.1:0-1347 GCF_000296735.1 Chrysochloris asiatica | reverse complement strand
CACAGTCCCTTTCCCTCTCTGGGTCCAAAGTCCCCAGTCATTTCATCACTCCACATTATCATCTCTGTCTCCATCTCAGGCATCTCTGTTTCTCTGGGCAGGGTCCCGCTCTCGGCTCTTCTCCATTGATGGTCCCAGAGGCCTCCACTCCTCTCCTGGAGAATTAATCACTCCCTTCCTTGTTACAAAACTTCTTCCTTTGGATTTCCAACCCTCATAATCCGTCCTGATAAGCATTATTCACTACAGTATCACGAGTTACCCATCTGTATCTCCTTTCATCAGCTCCGCCCAGACAGATTGAATAGTACCTACTGGAGATTCTGCCTTCCGCCATGCTCCCTAGCACCAGGTTCCCTCTTGAAAGCTTGCAAGCCAGTCACTTCTTGCCTTTATAGTCTCCCCCTCCCAATTTGAGTATCCAATGTCCAAGCTGTTCTTCTCCATCCACTCTGTGTGTGGGGGTGTGTGTGAATGTTTCTTGCTGTGAGGATTTGTTCCCTCTTTTGAGTCGCTGCTCCATAGGTATAGGTCAAGTTCATCAGACTGTATCAGCTCACTCTTTTTTTTCTTTTTCCCCTCTTCTTTCCTCTCCTGGTTGAGCTCCGATCATCCAGTCATCCGGTCCAGGTCACGTGGGTATCATCGGCAAGTGTGGGCGCTCCTGTGTATATGTCCTCTCGGGCCGTCAGCCGGTAGCTCCACTCTCCTCTCGAGTCCTCCGTGGCCACGCCACTGACTCTGGGCCCAAGAGTCCCCAGGCCTCTTCACACTGCTTGCCAACCACGTCCCCAACTGGGTCCACAGAAGTCCACTGAGCATTGTAGGGCTTAGCTTGCCACTGCATTGCTGCTTTTACCCTACTTCCCCCATTGGTGATGTGTGTGGTCACAAATCAGAGCGTGCATTTCCATTGAGTCTTAGTCTTGGAAGGGGGTTTGCGTTGAGAGGACCTGGCCACTTGCCTTGATGTTTTCTAGGGAAGCGATTTGTTTGTTCTTGTAGTAACAGCCCATCTGCCTCCATTTTTCCGCAGGTCTTTCTTTCAAGAGGTATCTTTTATTCTTGTAGCCACTCCAGGCTGGTCTGCTCATCCTTTCAAGTGGAAATTTCTCATCTCTGGAGATCTGGATGTGGTTCCGATTTCTATCTATAGTTTTATGCATTGCGCAGGCTCCACAAGAAGCCTCGTTCTCTGGGTACGCTGTAGCCCCATTTTAGGTATTCCAATCAGTCATAGGCAGAAGACAGACTTACAAGCCTTCTAGTGTGGTGTTTCTGACTATTCCTTTCTCTCCCTCTCCAGTGTCTACTCTATATTATAATGCAAGGGAAACCAAGATTAAA
>NW_006423778.1:0-1427 GCF_000296735.1 Chrysochloris asiatica | reverse complement strand
CGAAACTACCAGCCGCTCCGCGGGAGAAAGATGAGGCTTTCTACTCCCGTAAGGATTTACACCCTCGGAAACCCTGTACAGGGTCGCTCTGGGTCGGACCCGACTCGATAGCACTTAACAACAACAACAACAACAATCCCTGAGGACTAGTTACTTTTGCCATAGTTCTTTGGGGAAACGGTTTAGGGGAACTTCCAGCTTGCCTTCCAGATTGCCTTCTAACTCAGAGGGTTATTGCTTTTGTCCAGGGAAGAAGCCAGTCTATTGGCTTTACTTTTAGTCAAGAATTGAGTGTACTGACATTTCATGGACTTGTGATTTTCCCAAAATGATCGGCTGAACCACCGTTTTGAGTTGGTTCTGACTCATAGTGGCCCTGTAAAGGGTTTCCAGGAGTGGCTTGTGAGTATGAACTGCTGACCTCACAGTTCAAACTGAGCTTGAGATTCAGTGCAGTTGAAAATCCACCTCATAGGATTGAGTGACGTCTGAGCCACTGAGGGTATTGGTTGATTTGTGGTCCTGCTAGGAGAGCCATGCCTTAAAATTGACAAGGAGCTTGCTTGTTTAAAAGGACAACATACCACACCCAAGAGATTTTCAGAAAGAAGATATAAAGTCGGAACCTCAGGATCAAGAAGAGCCTAAGCTGAGCAGTTCATACCCAGGGTTCCTGTGAGAGGAACTCCCTAAAAAAGCTGTAGTTCAGTCAAGGGCTAGAACACTGAAGACAGTGGTGGTGGTGGTGGTGGTGATGGTGGCGCAGCATGGCATCTGTAACCACTCATAGTGAACCCTGCATAGGGTTTCCAAGACTGTAAATCTTTGTCTCATCTTTCTCCCTCAGAACGGCTGGTAGTTTTGAACTGACTTTACCGTGCAGTTAGTAGCCTAACTGGTAACCCACTAAGCTACCAGGGCTCTTTCATTAGGAAAGTTAACAGGTTGTAATTCAGGGTCAGAAATGTTCAGAGTAAAGTTCTTCAGTCAGTACAGCCACCTCTCTGCAGTGCTTACAGGCAGACCTCTCTGGTCTTTGGTCCTTTGGCCTCTGCTCTGCTCAGGCAGTGTTACTAAGCTTTTTTTAGGGCTGCTAATAGATTCTCACAGGGCACACCATAAGCCTCAGCCTGAAGGCACTTGGCTTTAGCTCTGGGGTTCAGCAAACCTATCTCCTACAATTTGGTACCTGAAAGCTTAGCACTCTGCAAGCCTCCTGGCCTAGGTACTCAAGCTTTACTTGCTCTGTAGGTTGGGAGCCCACTGCTCTCTTCCTCTGGGTGTTGCTGCTGCTGCTTCTCTGCTAATCCTCTGTTACTTCTTACTGAAGATAGTAAGAACACCCACACTTGCAGATAATACCCACTTGACCTGGCTTCAATGACTGGATGATCAGAGCTCAACTAGAAGAAGAAAGAAGAGGAAAA
>NW_006423777.1:0-1343 GCF_000296735.1 Chrysochloris asiatica | reverse complement strand
TAATTTTGATCTTAGGTTGACCTCCAAGCTCCTTTGAGTTCATTGTTGTAGTCTTGTTCTGTTCTGGACTCTGCTATCTGTTGCCTGAGTTCCAGGTGGTGTTGCTATGCCTGTTAATCTCTGTTTGTTGTCTGTTCTTGTTAGTTTTCAGTCCACAGAACTCCCTTTAGGATGTTTTAAAATGCTGGGTTGATTTTGATAAAATCTCTCAGATACTGTTTATCATGGAATGTCTTGATCACACCATTGTATTAGGTTGATAGTTTTGCTGGATAGATGATTCTTGGTTAGTAGTTTTGTTTTTTTTCTTGTAGGGTTTTGTATATGTCTCCCCATTGCCTTCATGCCTGCATGGCTTATTCTGAATAGTCAGAGCTTAATCTGATTTGCTTGCCTTTATAAGTGACGTTTCTTTTCTCCCTGGCTACTTTTAGTATTCACTCCTTGTCTTTGATTTTGGAGAGCTTTATTATTATATGTCTTTGTGATTTTCTTTTGGGGTTTATCCTTCCTGGGGTACATTTGGCTTCTTGAATGTTTATCTTATCTTTTAAGATGTTAGTGAAATTTTCTTCCAGAAGCTCTTCAACTATCTCTTCTGTGGACCTCTCTGATTCTTCCTGTTCCGGGATGCCAATAATTCTTAAGTTGTTCCTCTTCATGTTATCCAGCTTGAATTTTAGTCTCTCTTCAGATTTTTAAATCATTTTTTCTGCTTGCTCTTCTATCGTAGCAGTATTGAGATATTTGTAATCCAGCTCACTAGTTCTGGTTTCCATCTCTTCTATTCTGCTCCTTTCCCCTTTTAGTGTATTGTCCATTTCTGATATTTTTACTATTAATCATCTGGACCTCTTTTTGCAGGTTTTGAATAGTTTCCAATGCTGTATCAATCTTGTTTGATTGGTCTTGTAGTACTTTCCCAATTCTTCCTTGTTTTCCTCCACCCCTTTTTGGAGCATTTGAATTTGTTTCCATATCATTCTTCTGAATTCTTTATCAGGCATACCCAAAACCTGCTCTTCTTCTTCTAGAAAGCCTTTGTCTGTCTCTAGCTCATTTGTCTCAGCTACTCTTTTCTATTTTTTTAAATGTTTTGATATCATTTTTTGTTTTGCATTCATCATTTCCAATAGTTTTGTGGTTTCTTTTTAAATGCTTAAGTGCATGTTTGTTGTTGTTTATTACTAAGCTTACTGGGTGTTTCCTGGTGAATATGATCAGGAGATAGGTTTCTCTTTTTGCATGTAATGCTTAGCAGGTGTTGTTGGCTCTTGTCTCAGTGGTGGAATATTATGGTGTATGCTTATAGCTTGGCTACATGGCCACGATTGCTGTCTCTT
>NW_006423776.1:0-1368 GCF_000296735.1 Chrysochloris asiatica | reverse complement strand
TTTCTGGACATGTACAGATATGGCCATCTGTTTCTGTTTTTTGGGCATATTCAGAAGTTATCTGTGGCCTTAATACTTAGATGGGTGTATATTTTGGTATTTTTTATGCTTTCTGATTGCCTCTGGGTAGATGTGATCAGGAGATGGGCTTCCCTTTTTGCTCTTCATCCTGAGAAAATTCAAGATGCCACTATTGGTCATTGTGACATAACTCAGGATTTAATTTTTGGCCTATTTCATTTTTAGTCTACCTGTTCCACTCCCCAACCCCTGTTCAGGCCTTTTTCTTAGCGTTAAACAGTTCAGGGCTGGCTGTGGCTGTTTTGTACTGCCATTTGGTTTTAAATGGAAATAGTTTAAATTTTGAGGAGATCTGTGCACATATGTAGTAGAACCCTCCAGGGATGGGGGTAGAGATGGGGTGTCCACTAGCTCAGGCACCCCCTCTAGTCACCAGAATGGAGGTGTACAGACAGTGAGAAACCAATGAACAGATACAAAAAGTAAAAAAGAATGTCCACACCTTTATCTCCATTGTTCTGTCAGGCATCCGTGGCTGTTCTGATCCTTCCCCTGTTTGGTCTCTCCCATGATTGCAGCTGTAGGAGCAATTGAGCATCTTGAATTAGAAAGCAATGGATTTCTTGCTTCTGCTACAAATTCACCTAGGTGTAAGCCTTCCAACCTTGTAAATATTCCTTTATATGTGGTTCACAGTTCTGGCACCATTCCCTGAGACTGCTTGGTCCGGTATTCTGTGTTGTTGCTGATGGAGTTCCTCACTGCACTGCTACCAGATCCACCATCTTGTTTGTTCTCTGTAGTTTTCTTTGTATAGGTATTTTGTTTCTCTGGTTAGATTTATTCCTAAGTATTTCATCTTTGGGATGGTTATCATAAAAGGTATTGTTTTCCTGATTTCCTTTTCAGAGCTCTCTATATGAGTGTAAAGAAATGCAACTGATGTTTGGGTGTTGATCTTATATCCTGCCACTTTGCTGAATCTTTTAATGAGTTCCAATAATTTTCTTGCTGAGTGTTTGGATAGTATAAGATCATTGTTGTTAGGTGCCAGAAAGTTGGTTTCAACTAATAGTAACCCTATACACAACAGAACAAAACACTGCCTGGTCCTTCATCTTCCTCACAATTGTCATTCTTGAGTCCATTGCTGCTGCCATGTGTCAATCCATCTCCTTGGGGGATCTTCCTTTTTTCTCTGACTCTCCACCTTACCAAGCATGATGTCCTTCTCAAGGGACTGGTCCCCCTTGACAACATGTCCAAATTATGACAGACGAAATCTGCCCATCCCAGCACCTAAGGAGCATTCTGACTGTACTTCTTCCAACACAGATTTGTTTGTTC
>NW_006423775.1:0-1352 GCF_000296735.1 Chrysochloris asiatica | reverse complement strand
AAGGACACAGCTATGGAGGGCTAGAGCTGAGAGCGAAGCAACCAGCTGGTATAAAGTGAGGGGAGAGACACACAAGAATGCCCAAACTTGTAGATAGTACCCATTCATCCTAGCTTCGATGGCTTGATGATCAGAACTTGACTAGACAAAGATTAAAAAAAAAAAAAATTATAAAGAAAGCAAGTATAAATTGCTTCAATATGGTGAACTTGGTCTTTACTTATAGATATAGTAGTTATCACTCAATTCACAATAAAAAATTAAGGAAAGGAAAAATAATAAAACAAAAAACCCTATGGGGTGAGAGAAGCCCTTATGGGGCAATTCAGCTCTATCCTATAAGCTTGCTGTGAGTCAAAATTAACATGACGCAATATATTTTTTGGTATTGTTACCAATACCCTGAGGGTAGCAAAATAGGCTTCATGGAAATTGGAAGATCAGAAGAGATGTTGCGTCAGCACCTTAGTTTACCTCCTAAGCACATGCTACTTTGGTTGATACCTTTATTTTATAGATGCTTTTGTTCCTACTAAAAAGAAGTCCAACTCTAATCATTTCTTCCGTTCTTGCCCTAGCTACCTCCCACTCACCCACCAGCCTTTCTCTTGAAGTACATTCAATCTGGACAACAGGAAAACTCGTTCCCCCTTGTATTTCTGCCATAAAATGGCTACTCTCCTAGTTTAGACTCTGGAGCAATTACAAGATACCTTCCTCAGACACGTTAATATCTTTCTGAAATAATAATCACCTTGGAGTCTCTCTTCCTAAAGCAGATACAGGGATTTTTAACCTCCAGGAATAAAAAATCCCTGAATATCAATACCTTGTTCAACATAAAACATAAATGTGTGGTGTTAGAAATGAGGGCAGTGGTGACCTTTGGCGAGAGTGCTGGTTGCGAGTGTGTGCTCACTTCATGAAAGCATATGAACCAACTTAGTGGGGTTACCTTTTTTTTCTTTTGTATCTATATCATAAATAAAATGGAGTCTATTAATTTTAAAGGTAGGTATTTTTTCTTTCTTTAGGTACCTTAATTCACACATATATATATATCTTTTCATATCATCATCTTTCATTTTTAGTTTAGAAACTCTTATGAAATGAAATGAAGCATTTCTAAGCCTTTACTGTTACATGGGTTTGAGATATGTTTATAGATCTGGGCTGTAGTTGTCCCACTTAACTTGCTATTGTGTTTTGGTAAAAGTGAAAATTTAAACATGCTACTACAACTGTTGTTGTTGTTATGTGCCTGTACATAACAAACCCTGTACAGGGTTTCTGAGGCTGTAAATCTTTACGGGAGCAGAAAGCCTCATCTTTCTCCCACAGAACAGCTGGTA
>NW_006423774.1:0-1427 GCF_000296735.1 Chrysochloris asiatica | reverse complement strand
ACCCGCAGGCAAGAGTCCGAAATACATGTCTTTCTTTATCCTCATTAACGCAATTTCTCAAAAATGTAAGTTCAGGAGACTTTATGATAGTTTATAAGCCTTGGGACTGGTATATGAATGCTTCCTTTGTGAGCTCCCACTCGTTTTTCTCCAGAGCCCCGTCCTTACCTTACTTCCCTGGTTGACCTGCCGTACTGGAACCCATCAGTAGATATTTTAAGTCCTCTTTGCTTTCAGCAAGAAAGGTTGTATCATCTGCATATCACAGATAGTTAAATTTTTCTTCCCATTCTGATGACTCATTCTTCTACATATAATCCAATTTCTCTAATTATTTTCTCAGCATACAGGTTGACTAAGTATAGTGAAAGAATCCAATCCTGGCACACATCTTTCCTGATTTTAAACCACTCAGTGTCCCCTTGTTTTGTTCTAACAAATGCCTCTTGCTCTGTGTACAGGTTCCTCATTAGGACAATTAGGTGTTCTGGAATACTAATTCTCCTTAATGTAGTCCGTAGCTTGTCATGAGCCACACAGACAGAAGCCTTTTCATAGTAAATAAAATGGCTCCAAAAGGTAAGTTTGAACTACAAGGTTGGTGGTTCAAACTCACCAGCCTCTCCTTGGAAACTCTATACAGGGTTGCTATGAGACTGACTCAAATAGATGGCACTTAATAACACCAACAAAAACATCTTTCTGGTATGCTCTGCTTTCAGTCAATATCCATCTGATGTCAGTAAAGATATCCTTCGGTCCGTGTCCTCATCTGAAGCTGGCTTGAACTTCTGGAAATTCCCTGTCAATGTACTGTTGCAGCCACTTTTGAATTATCTTTAGCAACATTTTACTTGCATGTGATAGTAATGATATTGCCTGGCGATTTCCACATTCAGTTGGGTTACCTCTCTTTGGAATGGGCACAAACATGGAACTCTTAAAAATCAATTGGCCAGGTAACTGTCTTCCAAATTTCTTGGCACAGTTGAATGAGTACCTCCAGAGCTGCATCAGTTTGTTAAAATATTTCAATTTGTATTCCATCAAGTCCTTGTGCCTTGTTATTTGTCAATGACTTTAGTGCAGCTTGGACTTCTTCCTTCAGTACCGCTTGTTGTTGTTAAGTACCATGGAGTTGGTTCCAATTCATAGTGATTCATAGTGATCCGAGGCTTCAAATCTTTATGGAACCAGAAAGACTCATCTTTCTCCTGTGGAACAGCTGGTAGTTTTGAACTGCCAATCTTGAGGTTAGCAGCCTGATTCATAACCACTACCCTACCAGAGCTCCTTTCAGTACCACTAGCTCTTTAATATATACTATCTCTGGAAATAGTTGAACATTCACCATTTCTTTTTGGTATTTGGGTGGCCATATAAAAATGAAGTCTGGTAATGTAGTGGTTATGAATCAGGCTGCAAAC
>NW_006423773.1:0-1427 GCF_000296735.1 Chrysochloris asiatica | reverse complement strand
CTGAGTACTAAGGTGCACCTGACTGGAGTGTATTCAGTCCCTTCATATGCATGAGAAAGCCAGACCTGGACCATGAATAATGAAGACCAGAGAAGAATTGGTGCATTTGAATTATGATGTTGACAAAGAATATTCAGTATACTATGTACTGCCATAGTTAATGTGCTGGACTGCAAGGTCAGTTTGAACTGCAAGGTCAGCGGTTCAAGCTCACCAGCCGCTCTTCGGAAGCCCTATGAGTTGAATCTGACTCAATAACACTTAACAACAAAAAAAATGGACAACCAGAAGAAAAACTAAATCTATCTTGGAATAAGTACAATCAGAATGCTCCTTAGAACCAAGGATGGTGAGGGTTGGTATCATACATTTTGGACATGTTATCAGGAGGACCAGTTCCTGGAGAAGGACATCATGCTTGGTAAAGTGGAGGGTCAGTGAAAAAGAGGAAGACTCTCAATAAGATGAACTGACACAGTGTCTTCAACAATGGGTTCAAACATAACAAGAATTGGGAGGATGGTACAGGACCAGGCAGTATTTAATTCTGAGTTGGAAACAAGTTGATGACACCAAACAACAACATTAAGAGGGGGCTGCACAAAATTTGTGGAGACATGGAATTTGTAGCATTATTATTGTTTCTCTTAATATCTGTATATATACTGATCAATTTGTACACTTAACGTACATTACTAGATATCTCTAATCATTAATGAATAACAATACTTAAGATAAAAATAAAAAAATTCTCATACTAAATTCAAGTTTTTACATTTGCTATTGCTTAGCTGGAGTCCTGGTGTGGTACTGTAGGATAAACATTGAACTGCTAACCACAAGGTTGGTGGTTCAAACCCAGTAGCTGCTCCTTGGAAACCCTGCACAGGGTTACTATGAGTCGGAATGGCACTTAACAACAACATCAATACAGCTGCTTTAAGTCACAACAGCCTCCACCTGTTATTAAAACTTCTCTCTTCAGTTGGGGCCTATTGCAAGCGAGGGTACATGGTCTCAGAAAGAGGAGAGGGGACACTATTTCTCCTAGGGACTCTGCCAGGATCCATGGCAGAAGGAGAGGAGCCACAGGAGCATGAAAGTGCTGACTCGGCTGATAGTAAGCATCTTCACACACTCTGAGCAGCAAAGGTTTGAAGTAGACTCTTCTGGGCAATTTTCTTGATTCCTTTACACCACTCTCTTTTTACATCTTCCATTCTGTCTTTGTTGTCTAGTGCTGCCATACCAGAGATACCACAAGTGGGTGGCTTTCACAAACAGAAATTTATTTTCTCACTGTTTAGGAGGTGAGAGGTCTAAATTCAGTGTGCTCCCTCTAGTGGAAGGCATGATTCTTGGTGATCATCATGTGAGGTCCCTTATATCTTTCCCATCTCTGCCCTAATCTGCTCTTTTTTTTTTTT
>NW_006423772.1:0-1428 GCF_000296735.1 Chrysochloris asiatica | reverse complement strand
TGCAGAATGGATAAACAAACTGTGGTATATACACACAATGGAATATTATGCTACCTTGAAAAACAACAACAAACCTGTAAGCTATCACATAACACAAATGAACCTTAAAGACATTATGTTGAGTGAAATTAGTCAGTCACAAAGGAGAAATACTGCATAGGACCACTAATGTAAAAAAATTAAGAAAAAGAACCCATACTAAAAGGCTAAAAGGGGGGTGGGGTGGATTCTTTGCTGGTTGCTGGGATGGGGCTGTGGGGTGAGGGGAGGGAGGGGAAGGTGGAACACAGGGCAAGGAGTAGACACAGGATAGTTTGGGTACTGGGGAGGGGGGCAATATACAAGAAAGGATAGAGGAATGAAAGAACAAAGCAGATGGGAAAACAATTAGGCAGGTGTGCATGAGCTAAGTGGGACAGAGGTAAATAATGATGTATGCACAACCTTGGAACAACAGGGCTCTGGGATACAGGGATTGAGACACGGTTGGAATGGGCAAAAGGGGAGAGATAATGTTAAGATGTTTGGCTGTCTTTTGAATCTTGGTTTCGTTGCATTATATTATAAATTAGACACTGTAGAGAGAAAAAGGAATAGCCAGAAATATCACCATAGAAAGCTTGTAAGTTCATCTTCTGCCTATAAGTGATTGGAACACCTAAAATGTGACTACAATGTGACCAGTGAAGGAGGCTTCCTGCAGAGCCTCTGCATTACACAAGACTATAGGTAGAAGCCTGAACCACATCCAGAATCTTCAGATGTAGGAAATTTCCACTTGAAAGAATGAGCAGATCAGCCTGGAGTGGCTAGAACAGAAGATACTTCTTGAAAGAAAGACCGACAGGAAAAATACAAAACAATATAGACAGACTGACTGTTACTACAAGAACAAGCAAGTTGCTTGCTCAGAAGACATCAAGGCAAGAGTTCGGGTCCCCTCAGAGCAAACCCCCATCCGAGACTAAGACTCAATGGGAATACACGCTCTTATTGGTGACCACATTCATCATGATAAGGGGAAGTGAGGGAAAAACAGCAATGAAGCTGCGAGCTAAGCCCTACAATGTTCAATAGACTCCTGTGACCCCAGATGGATACCTGGTTGGCCAGCAATGTGACAAGACCTGGGGACTCTTGGGCCCAGAGTCAGCGACATAGCCACAGAGGACTAGAGTGGAAGAGTGAAGTGTCCAACTGATAAGAAGAGAGCGCATATGCACAAGAACATCCACACTTGCAGATAATACCCACTTGACCTGGCGTCAATGACTGGATGATCAGAGCTCAACTAGACGAATGAAGAGGAAAAAAAGAGTAATCTGATACAATTTGATGAATTTGACCTACACCTATGGATGCAGTAGCTCAAAAGAGGGAACAAATCTTTACAGCAAGGATCATTCCCATCCCCTCCATACACAGCGT
>NW_006423771.1:0-1427 GCF_000296735.1 Chrysochloris asiatica | reverse complement strand
TTCTACTCCCGTAAGGATTTACACCCTCGGAAACCCTGTACAGGGTCGCTATGGGTCGGAACCGACTCGACGGCACTTAACAACAACAACATGTCATTATTAATGGGACAATATACTGATTGATATACCTTCTTAGGGGGAGTTTAGTAATGTGTATCAAAAGTCTTTGAAAAGTATTCTTTTGATGCAAAAACTTCACTCCACGGAATTTACCCTAAGGAAATAAGAATGCATGAAACAGAGTACATATGATTTCTAGACTAAAAAACTGATAATCTGCTCTGTAAACCTTCACCCAATTCACAATAAAACAGTGTTTTTAAAAAATACATGAAAATATACCAAGAAGATTGTGAGAGGAAAATTACTTAAATGTTCATCAATAAGAGGATTAGAAGAATCCACACATAACATACATGTCCATATAGATGAGGGGACTTAAAAAGTTTAAGGACAAATTCCATTATCTTTCAACTACATTTTTTCATTAACTTTTTGAAGCCCTCTCATATATCTGATTTCTTTCCTACTATATTTTTGCATAGCACTCCCTCTTCCTTCAAGAACTCCACACAGAAGTGGATGGGTAAGATCAAGGTGTCCTCCAGGTTTCCCCTTTAACAAAACCTCCTTGAAACGCTGATAAAAACCATGGACCCTATAGCCAGAAACACGTGTGGATACACAATGCTTGTATATAATTTCAAAAAAACCTACAAAGTCCAGGGAAAGCATATCGTTGAATTTAATAATTAGCAAAAAAAACAACAACAGGGCTGGGGGAATGGCAGACTTTAGAGTGGCTGATTTAATCAGGCAAACAAGTAGCTAAGTACACTGTTAATTCTACTTGTATTCTTTGAAATAAATCCAAACCAAATGTGTCAAGAAAACAAAACACAATATACTTAACCTTACACATAACAAGCAAAAAGAAACACTGTGCCACTAGAACAGGAAATCTGTAGATTTCCAAGTTTATTGGTTGCATTCAAGAACAAGAATCTGATCCTGCTAAGTTTACACATTGTTGCAACAAAAAAACTGCAATCCTCAGTGGAAAAGGGCACCTTTAATATGTAAAGAGCTCAGCAATAAAAAGATTCCACTATGCTTCCCTCCAGCACAAATTACATAAAACAATGTTAGGTTTGGGGATATGCATGGTAAACAAAAGCCCACAGAATAAATTCACTTCAGAAAGCTTTGCTCTTATTTTCTCCACTGATTTTCATGATAAACTCAGCTATATTCCTAAAGCAGAAAATCTTAAAGGGCACAAGAATGACCACATTCTGACCTCTGTAGCCCTACATGATCTAGCCCTATCCACCTTGCCACTTCCCTTGATGGCACTCTCCCCTTTCTCACAATGTATTGCCCCAGTCACTCTGGCCTTCATGCTCTTTTTTTTTTTTTTTTTTTAA
>NW_006423770.1:0-1427 GCF_000296735.1 Chrysochloris asiatica | reverse complement strand
TACAATTTGATGAACTGGACCTTTGCTTATGGAAGTAGTTGCTCAAAATTCCTACTGAAAGGGAAGGATTCTTCCTATCAAGGATCAAGCCTGTCCCCAAAGTACACAGGGTTGATAGGGATGGGCAACTTAGACATTGGCTACCAAAAATGGGAGGCTATAAAGGCACAAAGTGACTGCCTTACAAGCTTTCAAGATCATGCTTAGTTTCAGAATAAGGGAGGTAATGTAGAATCCCTACTGAATGAATATACATTTTCCCTTGTACAGATGGGTCTGGTGAAAAGGGATAAGAGAAGTTGGGGATAGGATACTTTTGATTCAATATTGAGTAATTTTGATTGTCACAACTGTAAATGCAGTAGATATGAAACCAAAAGGGGAGGGTAGTTAATCTTTCATTCTAGGACAATCAAGAGGGTAGAACATGAGTGGAACAAGGGATCGTAACCATAATAATGGCAACAGTAAAGATGGAAGCAGAGGCGATGGCATAGAGGTAGAGCAGCTGAGAACTCTAGATCCTTGGAATGAGAAAGGCTGTGCCTGAGGGCTAGAGGCTGGTTTGCAAGGTGTGCCCTTTGGGCATTTAGATGAATATATGTTTTCTGTGTGTTTTGTGTACAGTGAAGAAAAAAAGAGAGGGGAATAGAAGAAAATACTGTTAACCGAAGGTTCATGGAAAGGATAGCAATCATTTCAGTGAAACAAAATATTACTTCTTGTGTGTAAAACTGATAACCTGCCCTGTAAACTATCACTTAATTCACAGTGAAAGCTTTAAAAAAATGTTTACCTGTATATGATTGCGCTGTAAGATAAGTGCTAGACTGTATGTCAATTTGAGCCCCAAGGTTGCAGTTCAAACCCACCAGCCACTCCTCAGAAGCCCTATACAGAGTCGCTATGAGTTGGAACCTACTATATGGCACTTAACAACAACACCAACAATTATATTAATGATATTCTTGGATGACTTTTTAATTACATTGAATTACCTTTCTCTGGAATAGACATAAATATGGATCTCTTCCAACTGGTTAGCTAAATAATTATATTCCAAATTTCTTGGCATAGACTAGGACATGCCTTCACTGTTTATCCATTTATTGAAACATTTCCATTTGTATTCCATGAATTCATGAATCCTTGATACTCACCCATGCCTTCAGTGCAAGTTTGACTTCTTTCAATAGCCTTGGTTCTTGAACATATGCTACCTCTTGAAATGGTTGACTATCGGAGAATTCTTTTTGGTACAATGGCAATACCATTGGTTCTTGAACATATGCTACCTCTTGAAATGGTTAAACATTGACCAATTCTTTTTGGCACAGTGACTGTATATTCCATCTTCTTTTGATCTTTCCAGAAATATTTTGTTCATTTTGTGTTGTTAAGTGCCATCATGTCAGTTCCAACTCATA
>NW_006423769.1:0-1367 GCF_000296735.1 Chrysochloris asiatica | reverse complement strand
ATTCAGAAGTAGTTCATCACGCTTTTTTCCTAGTCTGTCTTTGTTTGGAAGCTCATCTGAAATCTGTCTACCATGGGTGACCCTGCTGGTTATTTAAAATACCTGTGGCATAGCTTTCAGAATCACAGCAACTCACAAGCCACCACAGTATGACAAACTGACGGACAAGTGGTGGCCATTTGGTTTTAAGTGGAAACTGTCAATTTAAATTTTGAGGAGATCTGTGTGTGTGCATAGTGGAACCCTTCAAGGGTGGGAATGGGGTATCAATTCACTCAGACATCCCCTCTAGTCACCAGAATTGAGGTGTGCAGACAATGAGAGACCAGTGAACAGATACCAGAAAATGAATGTCCACACCTGTATCTCCACAGTTCTGCCAGGGATTCGTGGCTGCTCTGATCCTTCCCACCCCCACTTGTTCTCTCCCAACATAGTGGCTCCGGGAGTAGCTGAGCATCTTAAATTATAAAGCAATGGACTTCTTGATTCTGCTACAAATTCCTCTAGCAGTAAGCCTTACAGTCTTCTAAATATTCCTTTATATGTGGTTCAGAGTTCTAGCACTATCTCCTGAGCCTGCTTGGCCCAGTGTTCTATGTTGTTGCTGATGGAGCTCCTCGCTGCACGTCTACCTGTTCCGCCATCTTGATTGTATCCCGAGACTATGGTCAAGATGAAGTCTTTTGAAGGCAGAGAAAACCATATATATTTGACGGAAAAATGTGGAGAGAAGAGTCCAAAGTTAGCCTTCAAACTAAAATTACATAATTTGAAAAAAGAGCAATTATGACATTAATAATTATTATTGCTTACCTAAAATAAAATTTCACTTGTCACAGACTGATGTGAAATCAAATAGAGATTATTAAAATAAAATTAAAAAATCTATGACTATCTCACTAAATCTGAGGGAGAGGAAAATATCAATCTGAATTAGAAGCTTTCCTTTTGCATCTCTGTGAGGCTATTCACTTTATGGTTGTAGTAGGCAGAATAGTGACCCTTTAAATATGTCCATGTCCTAATCCCTGGACCAATGGTGGTGGTGGTGGTGATTTTGTGCTACAGAGTCAGTTCTGACTCATAGCAACCCTATATAGGGTTTCCCAGACTATAAATCCTTTTTTTTTTTTTTTTTAATTTTATTGTAAACTGACTGAAGGTAAACAGACAAGATCATCAGCTTTACTTTCAACCAATCATGTGTTTTGTTTCATGTCAATGATTACACTCCCCTCCCTATAATAACAGTTATCCTGCTTCCACCTTGTGGCTTCCCTTTTAAATCGTATTTTTCACAAATGAACAAAGCAAAAATATTTGATGTACACATACAAAACAAAGAGTGTATATTAATTTAAAAG
>NW_006423768.1:0-1375 GCF_000296735.1 Chrysochloris asiatica | reverse complement strand
GAGTCTTCTTCCTATCCTGATGCCACGTTTTTCTTCTTATAACCCAATTTCTCAGATTATTTGCTCAGCATACAGGTTGAATAAGTACGGTGAAAGAATACAACCCTGTTGCACACCTTTCTTAATTTTAAACCATTCAGTGTTCCCATGTTCTGTTCGAACATCTGCCACCTCTGGTCCATGTACAAATTCTTCATGAGCACAATTAAGTGTTCAGGAATACTCATACTTCACAGTGTTGTCCATATCTTGTCATGATCCATACAATTGAAGCCTTTGTGTAGTCAATAAAACACAGGTAAACATCTTTCTGATATTCTCTGCTTTCAACCAAGATCCACCGGACATCAGCAATAATATCCCTCGTGCCACAGCCTCTTCTGAATCCGGCTTGAATCTCTAGAAGTTCTCTGAGTATATATATATATACATTTTTTTAAAAAACAAAAAGACTGTCAGGGGGTTTCTTTGGAAAAGAAGTCTCAAAATATTGAAGAGCAAAGTTATTATTGCAGAAGGGCCTTCAGGATTGATGAGACAAGAAAGATCAGGAAGACATTCATTAAACTACAAATTACACATATAAACTTCAAAGGATAAAATGATATGTGGTTTATTTTATCCAAACATATTTCAAGCTCATACTGTTGTATATCACCCTGAAAATTTCAAAACACCTTAAATATCACTTAAGAGTGAAATTAGTAGTATCTGAAAATTTTAAAACAAGCATTCTAACAATCAGATTTTAACAATCAAACAAACAGATCATATGCAGTTTTTACATGTATTGCCTAAAATATTGCTTGCTGGCCATAGCAGGATACATTTTATATATTGTAGATTGTTATTGTTGTGTATGCCATTGAGGCGATTCCAACTCATAGTGATCCTGTGTAGGGTTTCCAAGGAGTGGCTGGTGAGTTTGAACCACCAACCTTGCAGTTCAAACCAATCTTGAAGTCAGATGCTTATTCTACAGTGCCGTACCAGGACTCCAACATCAACCATAAAATCAAAGTAGTTGTTTTTCACATACTATGATCTCTTCAAGTTACAGAGCATGAAATTTCGTATTCCATCTAAGAACAAAAACCTTTGTGAAATTTTTCAAAGACTTTATTTTTAGGAACCAATTTATAATTGCTTCTGGAAAGGTTTCAAAGAGCTAACTCAAGAAAAGTAAGTAACCATTGTGTGACTACCAAAATACCTAATTGCCATCTGTTGTTGTTGTCGGGTGCCATTGAGTCGGAACCGACTCATAGAGACCCCATGCACAGCAGAACGAAACAATGTCCGATCCTGGGCCAACCTCACCACTGCTGTCACACTTGAGTCCATCAATGATGTCACCTGGCCAATCCATCTCATT
>NW_006423767.1:0-1369 GCF_000296735.1 Chrysochloris asiatica | reverse complement strand
AACTCTGTATCCAGCCAGGAAACCCCAATTATATGCTGTCGCTGAATTGTAGAGATCCTGAAGTCTCTCAGGTCTATGACAGAATTTTGAAAAACTAATGAACTGGTCCAGTGTTCTCCAGCCCCCCTGAGTTTGGTACAAGCCAAGAGCTCTTAACTGGAGGAAATTGTGTTGATGTGTAGACTCTCAACCCAAGCACATTGAGGCTACCCAATAAGGTAATGACTAGTGTGACCTGTACCAACATTAAGGCTTTAACTGCTGGATGTTTTTAGCTTCCTGTGAACATCTGTAACACTACTTCAATCACTTCCCACCTCTTGTCGCCTGCTGTTGCTATCTGTTCTTACTTGTGGGCTTCTCCATGCTGTGCTAGTGGCTGGTGTTTTCTACACCTGCTTATGAGCGTAGTTTTATATTTTGTAATCAAGAGCTCCTTTCAAAACAAAAAAAAAAGGAAGAAAAAAATTAAAACAAGGAAAGTGTCACTGGAGAAAAATAATATATCGAAGAGCAAAGATGTTGGTTTAAAGATTAAAGTGCATATGACCCAAGTGGTGATATTTTCAACAACCTCTAATACATGAAAAAGTTGGACAGTGAATAAGGAATGTCACTGAAGAATTGATGCATTAGAGTTACGGCATTAGAGGAAATATTAAAAGTACCATGGACTGCCAAAAGATAAAACAGATATATGTTGGAAGAAGTATAGCCAGAGTGCTCTCTGGAAGCCAGGATGGCCACACTTTGTCTCTCATACCATCAGGAGTAACCAGTCACTAGAGAAGGGTATCATATTTGGTAAAGTGGAAGGTAGGAGAAAAAGAGGAAGACCTCTTAGGAGATGGATTTGCACAGTAGCTGCAGCGATGGGCTCAGGTGTAGCAGCAATAGTGAGGTTGGCCCAGGACCAGATAATTTTCCATTTGTTCTGCATAGGGTCACTCTGAGTCAATACTGACTCAATGGCACCTAACAACAATAATAACAAGAACATAGATATAAAGTAACTGCTTTTCTGTGGCTTAGCTTAGCATTGTCAGAGTTTAGAGGAAGGTAATAGAAGGCTATTGAAAGAAGCATAGTTTTTCTTCTACATTCCCCTGTTTTTATAGCTACTAATGTAAAAATAGTTTTTACTCTATCATTAGACACAAATATAAAGGTATCCCTTGAAAGAAAGAGGTCCCTAAAAAGTCATTAAATTGCTAAGATAGTCTACATTTAAACCAATCCAAAATGTGCTAAATTTAGTCACCAAATGAATTTGTAATCATAACATATTCCTTAATAGAGGAGCTAATGTAACAATCACAGGGCCATCAGGCAGAACTGTGTCACATAAACATGGAGGTATCAGAGCATA
>NW_006423766.1:0-1428 GCF_000296735.1 Chrysochloris asiatica | reverse complement strand
TCCACATTCCAATGGCTCACCTTCCTTTGGAATGGGCATAAATATGAATCTCTAACTGCTACTTGACCAGGTAGCTGTCTTACGAATGTCTTGGTGTATATGAATGAGCACTTCACTGTTGCACCATTTGTTACCCATTTCAATTGGGATTTCATTAATTCCTCAAGTCTTGTTTTTCATCAATTTCAACAGTATCACTGGAGGGCCTGTAACACAATGAAGAAACTCTTATATCTTTGTCAGCACAATGACATGATCAGGTTGAGGCTCTCTTAGGCATCAGAGATTTATAATGCCATTGCAACTAATTGCCTTGGAAACCTCTTAGATTTTCATTTATTTTCATTTTATGAAATACATTTGTTCATTTGTTGCTTCTTGTTTCCCAGTTGGTTACCATGTAAACATACTACTTCATCATGCATAATTTCTTACATGGTTAACTCAATGTTCTGTAATTGGCCCAGAATTCAGCACAATGGTAACATTCATGGAATTTTAGAATTTTATATATGACATTTTTATTCATATATAAAAATACACTATTTTATATACCTTTAAATTTTGTGATACAGCCAAATGTCATTCCTTTATGAAGTGTTTTCAAGACCAGGAACAATTTTATCAGGATGAGAAAACATCCAGTGATCCCTCAAAGACAAAGATGATTTTCTGTGAAATAATGAATTCTCACATGACTGATAATTGCTCATGAGTTGTGCTTCTTTGACAGTCAATTTGTTGTGTTTCCTGTAAATGTGCTATTTTACTGAAGCACAGTGATTTCCTATTTTAGCAGAACAAAATTATTATTTCTGTTTACTTTCATTTCAAATTAAATCATAATGGAAATCTTTGGGTGTAATGAGCTTTAAAACCTAGTTTCTATAAAAGGATCTGTTTTAACCTAAATAATGAAGACATTACTTGGCAATATAAATTTAAGTACTGCAAATAAATAATAATGATTTGAAAATATGCAGAAAAGGTTGCTTTCTTGTATTCTATGCTAACAATAATAAAGCATACGTTCTTTCTATTTTGACAAACAAATGACTTCATATACATTACTGAGTTCTAAATACTAAAACTTCCGTTGACCAGATTTCAATTTTTCTGAAATTCTTTAAAATATTTTGCAACAAACCATTAAGAAAGATGAGAATATTTTTCAAAGTGGAGATACTTGCCACTCATTGTCAGTCTCAAGGCTGAAGTACATTTTTATTTTCCATAATATAATAAAAATTAAGAATAGAATTCTCACTGGATGTCATTCAGCTATTGCAAAGCAGAATTTAATGAGTAAACAATGAGAAAGCAAAAGTTGATAGAACTGTATTCCTTTAAAACATCATTTGCTCCAAGTGAACACAGGACATGAACAGACACTTCACCAAGGAAGAGATCCGGGCAACCAACAAACAT
>NW_006423765.1:0-1410 GCF_000296735.1 Chrysochloris asiatica | reverse complement strand
GTCCAAAATGTCTATATACAGAGAACTAGCTACATGTCTGTGTAGTGCAACATTTCCATATACAGAGTTCTAGCTACATGGTAGATGTGTCCAACGTGTCCATATACTGAGAGCTAGCTACATGGCAGACAAGTCCAATATGTTCATATGCAGAGGTAACTACATGGCAGATAAGTCCAACATATCCATGTACAGTGAGCTAGCTACATGGTGGGGTAGTAAATCATTTCCATATACAGAATTCTAGCTAAGAGGCAGATGAGTCCAACTTATCTATATACAGAGAGCTAGCTACATGGCAGAGTAGTGCAACATTTCCATATACAGAGTTCTAGCTACAATGCAATTGAGTCCAACTTGTCTATATACAGAGAACTGTATATAGGTACATGGCAGGGTCCTGCAACATTTCCATATACAGAGTTCTAGCTACAAGGCAGGTGAGTCCAACTTGTCTGTATACAGAGATTTAGCTACATGGCAGGGTAGTGCTACATTTCCATATACAGAGTTCTAGCTACATGGCATATATTCCCAAATTGTCCATATACCGTAAGCTAGCTACATGGCAGAGTAGTCCAACATGTCATGTACAGGTCACTAGCTACATAGAAGATGAGTCCAAAATGTCCATATACAGAGAACTAGCTACTTGGCAGATTAGTGCATCATTACCATATACAGAGTTCAAGCTACATGACAGATGAGTCCAAAGTTTTCATGTACAGAGAGGTTGCTACATGGTAGAGTAGTCCAACATGTCCATATACAGGGTACTAGCTACATGGCAGATCTTTCCAACATGTCTATATACTGACATTAGCTACATGGCAGATGAGTCCAAAATGTTCATATACAGAGATCTAGCTACATGGCAGAGTAATGAAACATTTCAATATAAAGTTTTCTAGCTATAAGACAGATGTGTCCAACATGTACCTACATGGCAGATAATTCCAAAATTTCCATGCAAATAGATATAACTACATGTCAGACGAGTCCAAAATGTCTATATACAGTGTTCAAGCTACATGGCAGATGAGTCCAAAGTGTCCACATACTGAGAGCTAGCTACATGGCAGAGTAGTACAACATGTCCATATACAAGCTCTGGTAGCGTAGTGGTTACGAATCAGGCTGCGAACCTTAAGGTCAGCGATTCGAAACTACCAGCTGCTCCGCGGTGGAAAGATGAGGCTTTCTACTCCCGTAATGTTTTACACCCTCGGAAACCCTATACAGGGTCGCTATGGGTCGGAACCAACTTGAAGGCACTTAACAACAACAACAACAGCTACATGGCAGATGAGTCCAACTTGTCTATATATAGAGCACTTGCTACATGGCAGAGTAGTGCAATATTTCCATATACAGAGTTCCAGATACATGACAGATGTGTCCAACGTATCA
>NW_006423764.1:0-1408 GCF_000296735.1 Chrysochloris asiatica | reverse complement strand
TTGTAAGCCAGTCACTTCTTGCCTTTGTAGCCCCCCCCTCCCCATCCCATATTGGGTAGCCATTGTCCAAGTTGCCCATCCCTGTCTACTCTGTGTATAGAGGGGGTGGGAATGATCCTTGCTGTAAGGATATGTTCCCTCTTTTGAGCTACTGCATCCACAGGTGTAGGTCAAGTTTATCAAATGGTATCAGATTACTCTTATTTTCCTCTTCATTCTTCTTCTGGTTGAGCTCTAATCATCCAATCATTGAAGCCATGTCAAGTGGATATTAGCTGCAAGTGTGGGTGTTCTTGTACATATGACTTCTCGTCTTATCAGCTGGATGCTTCACTCTCCACTCTAGTCCTCTGTGGCTATGTCACTGACTCTGGGCCCAAGAGTCCCCAGGTCTTGCCAAACTGTTGGCCAGCCAGGTCTCCAGCTGGGTTCACAGAAGTCTATTGAACATTGTAGGGCTTAGCTGGCAGCTTCATTGCTGTTTTTCCCTCACTTCCCCTTATTGGTGACGAGCTTGGTCACCAATCAGAGCATGTATTCCCATTGAGTCTTGGTCTTGGAAGGGGGTTTACACTGAGGGGACCCGACCACTGGCCTTGATGTCTCCTGAGCAAGCAACTTGCTTGTTCTTGTAGTAACAGTCAGTCTGCCTATATTGTTTTGCATTTTTCTTGTAGATCTTTCTTTCAAGGAGTATCTTCTGTTCTTCTGGCCCCTCCAGGCTGGTCTACTCACCAATCATTCAAGTGGAAATTTCCCATCTCTGAAGATCTGGATGTGCTTCAGGATTCCACCTATAGTCTTATGTAATGCAGAGGCTCTGTAGGAAGCCTTCTTCACTGGGCACGTTGTAGCCCCATCTTAGGTATTACTGTCAGTTATAGGCAGAAGATGAGCTTACAAGCTTTCTATGGTGATTTTTCTGGCTATTCCTTTCTCTCCTCCTCCAGTGTCTATGTTATAATATAATGCAAGGAAAACCAAGATTCAAAAGACAGCCAAGCATCTTAACATTATTCCCTCCTTTTCCCCATTCCAACCATGTCTTAATTTCTGTATCCCAGAGCCCTGTTGTTCCAAGATTGTGCCTCCATCATTATTTACCTCTGTCCCACTTAGCTCATGTAAACCTCCCTCATTGTTCTCCCATCTGCTTTGTTCTTCCATTCCCCTCTCCCTTCTTGTATATCGCCACCCTCCCCAGCATCCAAACTATCCTGTGTCTATTCCCTGCCCTGTGCTCCACCTTCCCATTCCTCCCCTCACCCCCACCACATGCCGGCAACCAGCAAAGAATCCACCCCCCTTTAGTATGGGTTCTTTTTTTAGTCTTTTACTTTACTGAACTTTTTGTAAGCATATGGATATTATCCTATCTCAAATAGCATTGTACTTCAAGACAGATCTG
>NW_006423763.1:0-1429 GCF_000296735.1 Chrysochloris asiatica | reverse complement strand
TATCTTGGTCCATAAACTGACATCGTTGCTCTTGAACATTTATTTTATGGAGGTCTTGTGCAGCAGATTTGCCTAATACAATACATCATTTGATTTCTTGACTGTTGTTTCCATGAATGTTGATGTTGGATCCAAGCAAAATGAAGTCTTCACAATTTCCAGCTTTTCTCCATTTATCATGATGTTATTTATTGATCCAATGGTGAGGATTTTTGTTTTCTTTACATTGAAATGCAACCCATACTGAAGTATTTTAAATCCTCTTCACTTTCAGCAAGCAAGGTTGTATCATCTGCATAACACAGGTTGTGAATGATGCCACATTCTTCTTATAACCCAGCTTCTTGGATTATTTGCCCAATATACAGATTGAATAAGTATTGTGAAGGAATACAACCCTGGCACACATCTTTCCTGATTTTAAACAATTCAGTGTCCCCTTGTTCTGTCTCTTGGTTTATGTGCTGGTTCTTCATGTGCACAATTAAGTGATCTGGAATACTCATTCTACATGATGTTGTCCATAGCTTGTCATGATCCACATATTCAAAAAGCACAGGTAGTCAATAAAGCACAGGTAAACATCTTTCTGGTATTCTCTGCTTTCAACCAAGATCCCCTTCCCCCCAGCACACACACACCTTTCTTAAATCACATTTACAGATGAGAAAAACCTCTAGGTACAACTAGGAATGAGTGAAGCTATTAGCTCTGGAAGGAATGCATACCCACATGTGCTGTAAACCTAAAGTTCAGACCTGAGGACAAAGAACACGATGCACATCACCCCCTAGACCAGAGAACTGGGGCTGGAATGAATGATCAGAAGACAGTAAAGGTCGCACAACCACCATCTGATCCCTTCCCGTCATGCTGCAGGACCAGCAGAATGGTGTGCTGATTCTCAGTGGACTAGAGGTAGGTTCCTGACCAACTTAAGGGAAACTCACTCCCATTGGTAAAAATTTGGCCAGGGGCATTAGCTGCAGTAGGGTACTGCACTGATAAATACAGAGCAATATTAGAACAGCTGACTGGAGGTTACATAGATAATCTTGGTTCTTCAATATCAGAATCTCTCAGTAAAATGGGATGGACCCCATCTCCAAAATGCTTAGTATAAAAGCTTCCTGTTGGCATTAGCACCAAACAAGGCTCCCCATACCTCAGGCATCAGCTGCTGGGCTACGAGATCCACGCGGCTTTCAAGGGTGTTGGAAACCTTTATTTTAGGATCCCCATTATAGATTTCAACACTACCAGCTATGTCCTCAGGCAGATAGGCCTCCTGATCAATTTGAACATCAACATCTTTTTTGGTGGCGATTTTGTACATAGGGATTGCTTTTTGCACCACAGCCTTTACCTGAGGGACACCCTGTTTCCTGCAATGAACAATCATTTGGGGCTCTAGCAGCTGGTACAAACC
>NW_006423762.1:0-1377 GCF_000296735.1 Chrysochloris asiatica | reverse complement strand
GGGGGGGGAGTCTAACATTCAGAACTACCAATAGCAGGAAGAAGAGAATTTTTTTTTTTTTAAAGAATGAAATGTTTCCCATTAGAGTGGATTCTTAAGCACATTCGCCACATATGCGACATGCTAGCTGGATGTCTTTTGGCATCATTGTTACACGTTTGGTTACACACAGATTGGTGTCCTCAAAAGGCCAAACAGATAGGCCTCACTTGCCTTCTGCAAAACACCAAGAGCGGTGCTCTGAAAGCACAGATCTGTTTTGAAGTCCTGAGCTATTTCTTGCACCAGACGCTGGGAGGCAAGTTTACAATCAGAAGTTCAGTGGAAGTTTGGCCATCCTGGCCTCCAAGGAGCACTCAATAGTCAACCACAAAATACACAAAACACACACTGACTGAACAAACGAATCAAGTAAAAGCAGAAATGGCCATATTTGGAGCAATCTTTCTGGAGAATGCATGAACTCATCCTTCATTTAAAATCAGGGCATGGAATCAATTCATTCCAGTTTTATTCTCTGCTGCCAATTTGCATTTCCATCCCAGGTACACTAAGTCAGGTTCTACATTCTAACAAGATCCTCTTGTGTTTACGTAAGAATCTCCTCAGAATCCATAAGAACCACTTGAGGACCTTGTTAAAATATCCATTCTGATTTAGTTTACCTGTGGTGGGCATGGGGGGTGGGGTCAAACCAGAAGGCACGAAACCCTGATTTTACAGAAGTGTTCTGGTGCCACCTAGTGTTACAAATAAGTAATGGCCACTCTGAAGTCGACTGAGTTATATAATAAAGAGCTAAAAGAACCAGAGAATATTATTTGTTTTTTTTTTAATACATTTGTACTAAGGATATTTTGGAAGGGGCATGCAAAATTTGAAATAAATCATCATGGAGTACAGAGTTGTTGTTAGGTGTCGTCGGTGGTGGCTGTGTGCCGTGGAGTCGGTTCCGACTCATAGTGACCCTGCACAGGGTTTCCAAGACTGTAAATCTTTACGGGAGCAGAACACCTCATCTTTCTCCCGCGGAACAGCTGGTACTTTCGAACCGTTGACCTTGCAGTTCGCAGCCCGATTCGTAACCACTACGCTACGAGAGCTCCTTAGGTGCCATCGAGTTGTTACTAACTCGTAGCAACCCTACGCACTACCTGGTCTTGCACCTTTCTCATAACTGTAGGTACACTTGAACCCACTGATGCTGCGACTGTGCCAATCCATCTTGTGGGAGGCCTTCCTCCCTTTCGCCGACCCTCCACTTTACCAAGCACAATGTCCTTCTTCAGGACATATTTGGATATGCTTTTCCTCCTGACAGCATATCCAAATACGAGAGATGAAGTCTTGCAGACTTCACTTTTTTTTTTTTTTTTT
>NW_006423761.1:0-1426 GCF_000296735.1 Chrysochloris asiatica | reverse complement strand
CTTTATTGACTACACAAAGGCTTTTGATTGTGTGGATCATGATAGGCTATGGACAACATTGCAAAGTGTGAGTATTCTGGAACACTTAAATGTGCTCATGAGGAATCACATGGACCAAGAGGCAGTTGTTAGAACAGAACATGGGAACACAGAATGGTTTAAAATTAAGAAAGTGTGTGACAGGGCTGTGTTCTTTCATCATACTTATTCAACCTGTAAGCTGAGCAAATAATCCGAGAAGCTGGGTTCTATGAAGAAAAACGTGGCTTCGCGATTGGAGAGACTCATTAACAGCCTGCGATATGCAGATGATAGAACCTTGCTTACTGAAAGTGAAGAAGACTTAAAACATTTACTGATGAAGATCAAAGAGCACAGTCTTTGGTGTGGATTGCATCTCAATGTATAGAAAACAAAAATCCTCACCACGGGACCAGTAAACAACATTCTTATCAATAGAGAAAAGATTGAAGTTGTCAAGGACTTCATTCTTCTTGGTTCAACCATCAACACTCTCAGAAGCAGCAGCCAAGAAACCAAACAATGTATTGCATTAGGCAAATCTGTTGCACAAGACCTTTTTAGAGTGTTGAAGAGCAAAGATGTCAGCTTGAGGACTAAGGTGCTTCTGACCGAAGGCATGGTATTTTCAGTAACCTCATATGTACATGAAAGCTGAACAGTGACTAAAAAAGACCGTAGAAGAACTAATTCATTTGTGTTATGGTGTTGGAGGAGAATACTGAAAGTACCATAGGCTGCCAAAAGAACCAACAGATCTGTGTTGGAAGAAGTGCATCCAGAGTGCTCCTTGGAGGCCAAGATGACCAAACTTCATCTCTTATACTTTGGGCATATTGTCGGGAGGGACCAGTCGCTGGAGAAGGATATCATGTTTGGTAAGGTGGATGGTCATAGAAAAAGAGGAAGACCACCAGCTAGAGGGATTGGAAAAATGGCAGCATCAATGGGCTCAAACGTGGCAACAATTGTGAGGTTGGTCCAGGACTGAGCAGTGTTTCATTCTGTTGTGCATAGAGTCGCTGTGAGTCAGTAATGACTCATTGGCACCTAACAACAACAACAACAATATATAAATCAATCCTCACTATTCATTTGGTATGAATTGCTTGTTTCATCCCTGTCTCTTCTTTTACCAGTCAACATAATAACCTAATGGTGGTGGTGGTTATGTGCTTTGGAGTCGGTTTCTGAGGCTATAAATCTGCATGAGAGCAGAAAGTCTCATCTTCCTCTTCTTCCTCTCATGGGACCTGATGGTAGTTTCAAACTGCTGACCTTGAGGTTATAAGCCTGACTCATAACCACTATGCTACTCGAGTTCCATCATCAGTATTAACTTCTTAGAGTCTCCATTAATTCCTGGATTCTGGAAAAAGAGACCTTTTTTTTTTTTTTTTTTTTT
>NW_006423760.1:0-1392 GCF_000296735.1 Chrysochloris asiatica | reverse complement strand
CCACCACCACCACCACTCTCTTTTAGCAAAGAAATGCTCATAATCTCATTCTATTTTGTAAACATTATTATTGAAGTCTTGTAATACCTACATTTTTTCTTTCTTTCTTTCACTTCTTTAACCTTACAAAGCTGCTTCTCTTGCACGTCTTAGTTTGAATGCGCACTGAGGACTGGCTCTGAGTTGGGCATTGTTTCTCTTGAAAAGACAAATATTAATAAGGAGTCCTGGTGTGGTGCTGTGGATAATGTGCCAGACTGCAAAGCTGTTTAAACTGCAAGGTTGGTTGGCAGTTCAAGCTCACCAGCTGCTCCTTGGAAACCCTATGTAGGGTTGCTATGGGTCAGAACCGACTCGATGGCACTTATAACAATAATAACAACAACTCTCATGGTTAGAGTCCTGGTGTGGCACTGTGGGTTAATGCGCTGGACTGCAAAGTCAATTTGAATTGTAAGGTCAGTAGTTCTAGCTCACCAGATGCTCCTTGGAAACCCTATACAGGGTTGCTATGGGTCAGAATCAACTCAACAGCACTTAATAACAACAACCTCATGGTGTTCCTAGTCCATTGAGGAAGGCCTTCATGAAAACCAGCAATTACAGTGGAGCTGAATGACAATTATAATCTAACAGAACTCCTGATGTGCCACTGTAGGGTAAGCACTGGACTTCAAATCACAAGCTTGGCAGTTCAAACCCACCAGCTGCTCCTAAGAAACCCTACACAAGGTCACAATGGGTCAGACTTAATGGTATTTAACAACAACAGCATACTACAACAGGAGTCCTGGTGTGGTGTTATAGGATAAGCACTAGACTGCAAAGTTGGTTTTAACCACAAGGTTGGCAATTCAAACTCACCAGTCACTCCTCGAAAATCAATGCAATGACACTTAACAACAACATAATACAACAAGGGGCCCTGGTAGTGCAATAGCTTAAGTGTTGGGCTGCAAGCAGCAAGGTTAGTGGTTCCAAGCCATTAACCACTCCATAGGGGAAAGATGAGTCTGCCTACTCCCATAAAGATTTGCAGTTTCAGAAACCCTAACAAACAGCAGCTCTGCTTTATCCTACAGAGTCATTATGAGTCAGAATTAACTCGATGCAGTGAGTTTGGTTTGGGTTTGGTATAATACAATTAGTAGTCCCAAAGTGGACTCACATCAAATAACTAAAAAGGTTAGCAGCTTAAAAACACCCAGAGGCACCTCAGAAGAAAAGCCTGACAATCTTCCAAAAGGTCACAGCCTTGAAAACTGTATGGCATGCAATTCTACTGTGCAACACACGGGGTCTTCATGAGTCAGCATTGCCTTAATCACAACTGGTTTCGGTAAAATGCAATTACCATTCAAAGCTGTAGAAACACATACACATAAAAGCCTG
>NW_006423759.1:0-1429 GCF_000296735.1 Chrysochloris asiatica | reverse complement strand
GGTTGGACCAGACTTGACAGTACTTAACAACAAATCTTCATGGGAGCAGAAAGCTGCATCTTTCTCCCACAGAGCAGCTGGTAGACTGGAGCCATGGGCCTTGTGATTTGTAGTTCAGTGCTTTGTATATGGAGCCAACACACTCTGAACCTAAGACTAGGCAAGACAACATTAATTTATAAATAACAAGTTGAAAAGTTTCACTTGCAAAATTTTAAACAATAAAAAAAAGTTTTGATCAAATCAATTCTTACATATGGTGATCCCATGTTTATGAGAGTAGAAATGTGCTCCATTGGATTTCCAGTGGCTGATTTTTCAGTCGGTTGCCAAATCTTTTTTCTGAGATGTCTCTGGGTTGACTTGTGCCTCTAACCTTCCATTTATCACCTAGGGTCTTCTCTGAAAAAGCTGGAGTTCCTAGTATTTTTTGCTACTCGTTGCTATATTAATTTTGGTCTAATTCAAGATCGTAATGATTTATTTAATAATTTATTATCTTTTAGACAATTAGAGCTCATGTCTTGTCTTTTATTTGAGAATGACAGGTCTCAAATTCAGAGTATTAACACCATCAAGTTACCTTTTACACTTAGAAGACTGTTGTTATTGTTAAGTGCTGTAAAGTTGATTCCAACTCATAGCGACCCTGTATAGAGTTTTCAAGGAGTGACTGGTGAACTTGAACCTCTGAACTTGTAGTTCAAATGACTTTGCAGTCTTTCAAACACATTCACCACAGCATCACACCAGAACTCCTAGAAAGGCTGCTAGGCAAAATTGATGATCTGTGTTCTCACTTTATAAAAAGAAGGATACACATATATTGTCTATATATAAGGACATATTTTAATTATAACAGTATTACAGGGAAAATTGTTATGTTTGCTAAGCTCAGCATATAAAAAAGCTAACATGTAAGAAAGATAAGTTCTCCTTTTGCAAAGTAACTATACACAAAAATAAATATATTCCAATGTGGAACAAAACTCAAAATTATTAAGAAGAAAGAAAAAAAAGATCAGACTTACTGGTCAGAAAGGGACTAGAGGAACCTAAGACTATGGCCCTCAAACACCCTTTCAGGTCTGGAAAGGAACTCACCCTTGTGGCCCAATTTTCAGCCAAACAATAGATATAAGGGGCAAAAACAACACGAGTAAAGTGCTGACCATGGAATGGCCAATCATTCAAAATAAATATGGAAAAATTACCTAAGAATAAATTTGAGAAGTGATGGGAAGGTGGGTGGAATGGAACTATAAGGTCAGTGCTCACCAGCTGCTCCTCGGAAGCCCTATACAAGGTTGCCATGGGTCTATGGCACTTAACAGTAACAGCAATGTATTCTTATTTAATAAAATATGAGTACAGTCAATATTTTGTTCCTCTTGATCTGTCAAATTAACAAGCTATACTTTTTTTTTTT
>NW_006423758.1:0-1429 GCF_000296735.1 Chrysochloris asiatica | reverse complement strand
ATAAATAAAGGATATGAAAGTGATTTAATCCATTCAAAGTTAATTGTTGTTGTTGTTAAGTGCTGTCAAATCAGTTCTAACTCATAGCAACCATGTATAGGGCTTCCAAAGAGCAACTGATGGGTTTGAACTGACAACCTTGTGGTTTGAAGTCCAATGCTGATCCTATAATGCCACACCAGGAGTCCTCAAAAGAGAATTCTAGTAAGTTTTCCATGAGCGTATTGAAGAGGTCTTCCCAAAAAGTTCATAGCTGAATTGTAGAGTTGGGTAGGTTTGCAGGAAGCTCAGAGATAACCTACTGTGTGTTAGAGACATTCAAAGTAAAAAATAATTTTCCTGGAGAAAAGAAATGTTTTAAAAGCCTGCACTAAATATTGGAAACATGTCTTTGTAAATACTGTCTTCACAGTTCTATTCAGTTTTTGTCTGTGATGATGGTTAACTTTATATCATGTACAAATTAAGACTCAACTAGATAGTCACTTGCTTTGGGCTACATTTCTACCCAATCTGATTGCTGAGAGATCAGTTCTCTTTCACAGAACCTACAATTAGCCTTAACCCTTTCATTCAACCACTGATGGAAAATCCCTTCTCCTTTTTATCACCATGATGCACATCAACATCATCTTCCCAAGGGCAAAAAACTAGTAAACCCATTGCTGTTGAATTGACTCCTACCCATGGATGTCCCATACATGTCAAAGTCAAACTGTGCCCCGTAAGGTTTTCAGTGGCTGAAATTGCCAGGCCTTTCTTCCATTGACCATTTGCAGTATCCAAGAACTCCCCTATGGGCATTTTGTTATTGACTGATGCTTTTGAATAGGTTCTAACTCATAGCAATCCTACCTATGCACAATGGAACCAAATACTGCCTGGTCCTGGGCTATACTCACAATGGTTGTATGATTGAATCCATTGTGACAGCCACCATGTTAATCTATATCCTTGCAGTCTTCCTCTTTTTTATGGATTCTCTACTTTCACAAGCATGATGTCCTTTTCTAGGCACTGGTACAACCTAATAACATGTTCAAAGTACATGACTGAAAATCTCACCACACTCACTTTTGAAGAGTGTTCTGGCTGTATTTTGTCCAAGACAGATGTGTTCATTTTTCTGTAAGCCATGGTATATATATAATATTATTCTCTAATCCATGTGTATAAGATGATTGAAAATATCATTAATTTGGTTATGTGCACTAAAAGTGACATATCTGACTTTTAGCCTTTAAAGATGTTGTTTGTACCATATTTGCCCACTGCAAAACAGGCATTGAATTTTCTTGACTGCTGCTTCCATGGCACTGATTGTGAATCCAAGCCAAATTAAATCCTTGACAACTGCAATCTACACTCTGTTTATCATGATGTGATTTGTTGGTCCAGTTGTGAGGATTTTTATTTTCTTTCTGTTGAG
>NW_006423757.1:0-1429 GCF_000296735.1 Chrysochloris asiatica | reverse complement strand
CATCTTTCTCCCGCGGAGCAGCTGGTAGTTTCGAACTGCTGACCTTAAGGTTCGCAGCCCGATTCGTAACCACTACGCTACCAGAGCTCCTTCTAATCAAGGCTATCACTATCTAAATAATTGTTGTTGTTAGGTGCTGTCAAGTTGGTTCTGACTCATAGTGACCTTATGTATAACAGAACAAAACACTGCCTGCCCCTGCGGCAACCTCACAATCATTGTTACTTGAGCCCATTGCTGCTGCCACTGTACCAATCCATTTCATTGGGGGTCTTCCTCTTTTTCACTGACCCTCCACTTTACCAAGCATGATGTCCTTCTCCAGGGACTGGTCCATTCTGAATAAATGTTCAAACTGTGAGACATACAGTTTTACCATCCTGGATTCTTAGGAGAATTCTGGCTGTACTTCTTCCAACACAGATTGATTTGTTCTTCTGGCAATCCATGGTAATTTTAATATTCTTCTCCAACACCATAACTCAAATGCATTAATAATTCTATAGAAATGCATCAATTACTCTACAGTTATCCTTATTCATTGCCCAACTTTCACATGCATATGAAGCTACTGAAAACACCATGGCTTGGGTCAGGTACATCACAGTCCTCAAAGTGACATCTTTGTTCTTAGAGGTCTTGTGTAGCAAATTTGCCTAATGTGATAAGTTATTTGATTTCTTGACTGCTGCTTCCATGAGTGTTGATGGTTGATCCAAGCAAAATGAAGTCTTGGACAACTTGAATCTTTTCTCCATTTATCATGATGTTATTTATTCATCCAATAGGGAGGATTTTGTTTTCTTTACATTTGGTGCAACCCATACGGAAGGCTAAGGTTTTTGATCTTCATCAGTATTTTAAGTCCTCTTTGCTTTCAGCAAGCAAGATTGTATCATCTGCATATTGCAGGTTGTTAATAAATCTCCTTCTATACTGATGCATAAATCTAAATAAATGGTTATGTAAATTATTTATCTTTAATGTAATTGTTGATGTGTTAGGGATTAATGCATTGCTTTTGAGGTGACTCTAACCCATAATGACTTTATAGGACAGAGTGGAACAGCCCATAGGGTTTCCAACTCCTTGTGTGACACTGTACGGTAAGCACTGTACTGCGAACCAAAATGTGTGTGGTCCAAATCTACCTCTGCTCCCCGGAAACCCTGTAAAGGGTCATTGTAAGTCAGAATTGACTCGACGGCACTAAACGATAGCAACAACAATCTTTAGTGAAGACGCTGCCACAACTTTCTCTCAAAGAACAGCTAGTGGATTCGAGCTGTAGACCTCTCAGTTAGGAGTTAAGCGCTTAATCAATACAACATGTTGTTGTTAAGTGCCGTCGAGTCGGTTCCAACCCATAGCGACCCTGTACAGGGTTTCCGAGGGTGTAAATCTTTACGGGAGTAGAAAGCCTCATCTT
>NW_006423756.1:0-1371 GCF_000296735.1 Chrysochloris asiatica | reverse complement strand
GGGTCTATCCTTCCTGGGGTTTGTTGAGCTTCTTGATTGATTATCTTTTCACTTTTCAGGATATTAGAGAAATTTTCTTCCAGCAGTTCTTCAAATATTTCCTCTGTGGACTTGTGTGATTCTTCTTGTTCTGGAATGGTGATAATTCTGAAGTTATTCTTCTTCATGTTGTCCAACATGAATCTTAGACCTTCTTCAGATTTTTTATCCTTTTTTATGTTTGTTCTTCTATCTTAGTGATCTTGAGAGATTTGTTGTCAAGCTCACTAGTTCTGCCTTCCATCTCTTCAATTCTACTCCTTTGCTCTTTCAGTGTATTGTCTATTTCTGATATTCTATTATTGATCATTTAGAACTCTTTCTGTAGGTTTTTAATTGTTTCCAATGCTTTATATATCCTATTTGATTGTTTCTGTAGTGCTTTCCTGACTTCTTCCTTATTTTTCTCAAATCTATTGTAAAGTGTTTTAAAACATTTTATAATCATTTTTCTGAATTCCTTCTCAGACATTTCCACGACCTGCCCTCCTTCCAGAAAGAAGTGCAGGTCTACTTCTAGGTCATTTGTCTCAGACATTTAATCTTACTTTTGGACATGTGCTGATATGGTCATCTGCTTTTACTTTTTGGACATGTTTAGTGTTATCTGTGGCCTTAATACTTAGTTGAGTTTTGCTATTTTTTATGCTTTCTGATTGCCTCCAGGTAGTTCTGATCTGGATGTGTGCTTCCCTTTTCACTCTTCTTATTGTTTAACTCAGAGTAACTTTCACAGTTGTTGTTTGCCTTCCTAGTGTATGCCAGTTGGTATTGGTTCTTGCCTGGATTTTGGTGTTTTATGGAGTATGATTTTAGCTTGAATATATGGCAGTAGTTTCTGTCTCTTTTTGGATAATATAGGGAGAGAAAGAGTTACCAAAAGGTAAAAAGGGGAGCATAAAACAGCAAAACAGCATCAGCAAAAAAAAAAAAAAAGAAAAAACACCAAAACAACAGCTCCAAAAAACCTAGATTGGATATTGTAGTCTATAATCATAGAAAATGGAGAGGAAGAGAAAAGAAAAAAGAAAAGAAAAATCTGTAGCCTAATATTAGTGTGAATTTAATCTCCTCTTTCAGCTTCTTGCCTTCAAATTTGCCTGATAGATTTGAAGATGCCACTGATGATTGTTATGCTATACCTCAGGATTTAATTTAATTTTTGGCTTTGTTTGTTTGGTTTTGTTTTTAAACACTTTTCCCTCTCCACACCCCTTGTTCTGGTGTTTTCTCTATTAAAAAATAGTTCAGGGCCGGCTCTTGGGCTAAGAGTATCTGTGCACATGCGTGGCAGAAGAAACCACCATTGGGGTGGTAGAGGGTGTCCACTCG
>NW_006423755.1:0-1430 GCF_000296735.1 Chrysochloris asiatica | reverse complement strand
TGAGTTGCTGTGATTCTGAGGGCTCTGCCACCAGTATTTTAAATAACCAGCAGGGTCACCCATGGTGGACAGGTTTCAGATGAGCTTCCAAACAAAGACAGACTAGGAAGAAAGAGTGACAAACTACTTCCGAATCGCTAGTCACTGAAAACTCTATGAATAGCAGAGAAATACCTTATGATCCAGCAATTCCCCTACATGGTATATAGCCACAAGACATATAAGCCACAACATAAGTAGATACATGCACACCAATGTTCATAGAAGTACTATTCACAATAGCAAAAAGATGGAGACAGCCTAAGTGCCCATCAATGAAAGAATGGATAAACAAAGTTTGGTGCATATACACAGTGGAATATTATGCTACTTTAAAGAAAAACAAGGAAGCCGCAAGTCACCGCATAACATGGATAAACGACATTATGCTGAGTGAAATTAATCAGTCATGAAAGGACAAATATTGAATAAGACCATTATTGTAAAAGCTTAAGAAAAGATACCCATACTTAAAAAGAAAAAATTGTTGATAACCCGGAATGGGGGAGAGGGGGTCGGAGAGCACAGGTTAGGGGATAGACACATTATCATAGTTCGGGTGTTGGGGATGGCAATACACAAGAAGGGGGAGGAGGATGGAAGAACAAGGAGAACACTTAAGCAGGTTTCCATGGGCTAGATGAGACAGAGGTAAGTAGTGATGTATGCTCAACCTTGGAACAACAGTACTCTGTGATACAGAGATCGAGGCATAGTCTAAACGGGTAAAAAAGGTGAAATAATGTTAAGATACTTGACTGTCTTATGTATATTGGTTTCCTTTGCCTACTATTGTAAAATAAACACTTGAGTGGGATAGAAAGTAACTTTAGGAAACATGATTACAGAAAGCTTGTAAACCCTTCTTCAACCTATAACTGATTGCAATACCTAAAAGGAGTTCTAGAACTTTCCCAGTGAAATAGGCTTCTTGAGGAGCATTGGTAGTGTATAGGACTCTAGGTGGAATTCTGAGCTCCATCCAGAACCTTCTGAGGTGGGACATTCCCACTTGAAAGGACAAGCAGACTAGCCTGGAACAGCTAGAGGAACAGACGATACTTCTTGAAAGAAAGACCAGCAGGAAAAACCAAAACAAAAATGGCAGTCTGATTGGTTACTACAAGAACAGGCAAGTTGATCCCTGGGGAGCCTTCAAGGCAAGCAATCAAGTTCCTTCAGGACAAACCCCCCTCCAAGACTGAAACACAAATGGAACACATGAGCAGTCATATAAGATTGCTGATGACCACACTGGTCAGCTGAGGAGTGGAAGAGGAGGAAAGGCAGCAATGGAGATATGGGCAGACTTCTGTTGACCTAGAGAGGAGAGAGATAAGAGGAAGGACTGGTTGTTCTGAAGTGTGGTGAGGCCTGGCAACTCCTGAGTC
>NW_006423754.1:0-1430 GCF_000296735.1 Chrysochloris asiatica | reverse complement strand
CGTGCCCGGCGGGCCCCGGGAACACACGGGTCAACTGGGCAGGGCAGAAGTGGCTCAAGCAGGCACAATCTGCACCTGATGACATCAGACAGTTGCCGCCTCTCTCTCTTCTGCAGGCTTTTTTATTTTTCCTCTTCCTCTCATAAGCTAACTTCCCTCTGTCCACTGTATGCGCAGAAATCCCCACTTGGGGTAGGTGTCACCAGTGGTTCTCCCTGTTTGAGTCTCCCAGCCACTGGAGGCTCCGCACGAGTTGGTTCCCGCCCCGCCCCCCCAAGCCCAAAGGAGCTGGGGATGCCACGGCGCCCTTCTAAAAAGCCTGTAATTCTTTGCACAGTGATTTCTCAAAGAAACGGGTCTAAGGCTCTGGTGCACTAAGATTTACGCAGGCCGTGAGACTGTGAATTCCCACCTGGGAGGCTCAACTTGCAAGCTTCCCCCCCTCCCCCGATCCTGGAGCCCCCACTCACTCGCACTGCCTGGCCACCCTGGCAAGCCGGAAGTCCTATTTTTAATTTTCAACCACTGAAAACCTCCAAATAATGGTGGAATATTGTCAGATAAATTATCAGAAGATGAAAACATTATGTATAGCATCAGAACAACCTGACATTCTCAGGTTAAAAGACACTCAAAACACTACTGAGGAAGAGCTGATTACTCAAAGTAGAAATGACAAAGATGACATGAATGGAAAAAAGCTTCTAGGAACTTCATTGCTGATGAGGCTCAACTCAACATGATGAGCAACAGCTGCAAGCAGTCATTAGTATGAGAACATGGAGTGTACTAAATATGACTCCAGCAAAATATGAAGCTCTCACAAATGAAATAGATCACATAAAAATTGTTACCCCAAGAATCAGTGATTTAAAATGGACTGATATTGTCCATTTTGAATCTAATAATCATATGAGTTAGTATGTCAGGTATGACAAATGCAAGAGGAATGGCATTGGTTTCATCATAAAAAAATGAAACAAAACATATTTCACCACTTATCTTGCAATACAGTGCTATATGTGATAGGATGGTATCCATTGGTAAACAAAGACAACCAGAGTCCTGGTGTGACACTGTAGGTTAATATGATGGACTGCAAGGTTAGCAGTTTAAGCTCTATATAGGGTCACTATAAGTTGGAATCAACTAGATGGCAGTTAATAACAACAAAGAAAACCAGTTAATACCACTATTGTTCAAATTAGCAGACTAAAGCCAGTGATGAAACTGAAGAATTATAGCAACTATTTCAGTCTAAATTCTATCAAACATGTAATCAAGATGGATTGATAATTTCTGGTGATTGCAGGTGAAGGTTGACAACAGAAAAGAAGGATCAATAATTGGAAAAGATGGCATTAGTAAAGGAATTTTGTAATACTGATGACTTATTAATTGCAAATACCTTTCTTAAATAACATAATTTT
>NW_006423753.1:0-1430 GCF_000296735.1 Chrysochloris asiatica | reverse complement strand
ATATAGGGTTTCTGAGGAGCACTGGTGAACTTGAACTGCCGACCTTGCAGTTCAAACAGCTTTGCAGTCTGGCGCATTAATCCACATTGCCACATCAGGATAGAGATGCAAAACAAAATAACAAATATCATCTCACACCAGCAATAACAGCAACGATAAAAAAAAAAAATAGAGGACAATAAATGCTGGTGAGGATGTAGAGTGATTGGGACCCTCCTACATTGTTGGTGGGTTTGCAAAGTGGTCCAACCACTCTAGAAAGCAATAAGGCGCTTCCTCAGAAGGTTGCGCATAGACATACCATATGATCCAGCAATTCCTCTACTTGGTATTTACCCACAAGAAATACAAGCCATAACATGAGTAGATATATGCACAGCAACGTTCATAGCAGCACTATTTACAATAGCAAAGAGATGGAGACAGCCTATGTGCCCATCAATGGAAGAATGGATAAACAACTGTGGTACATACACACAATGGAATATTATGCTACCTTGAAGAACAAGGAAGCTGCAAGCCACCGCATAACATGAATGAACCTTGATGACATTAGAGTTGAGTGAAATTAGTCACAAAAGGAGAAATACTGCATAGGGCTATTATTGTAAAATATTAAAAAAAGAACCCACTCTAAAAGGGGAAGGGAAAAAGTAAGTATATATATTTGTTGATCACTGGGATATATGGCATGAGAGGAGGGAAGGGAGGGAAAGATGGAGCACAGAGTAGGGAATAGACACAGTATAGCTTGGTTGCTGGGGGGAGAGCAATACACAAGAAGCAGGGAGGGGAATGGAAGAACAATGCAGAAAGGAGAACAGTTAGGCAGGTTTGCATGGGATAAGTGGGACAGAGATAAATAATGATGCATGCACAACCATGGAACAACATGGCTCTGGGATACAGGGATTGGGGCATAGTTTGAATGGGTAAAGAGGGGAAATTATGTTAAGATGTTTGGCTGTCTTTTGATTCTTGGTTTTCCTTGCCTACCATTGTAAAATAGACACTTGATGGGGAGAGAAAGGAATAGCCATAAACAACACCATAGAAAGCTTGTAAGACCGTCTTCCATCTATAACTGATTGGAATACGTAAAATGGGGCTAGAACTTGCCCAGTGGAAGAGGCTTCCTGCAGAGCCTTTACATTGCATAAGAACATAGGTGGAATCCTGACCCCCATCCAGAATCTTCTGAGATGGGACATTTCCACTTGAAAAGACAAGTAGACCAGCCTGGAGTAGCTAGAAGAACAGAAGATACTTCGTGAAAGAAAGACCATCAAGAAAAATAAAAAATAAAAATGACTGTCTACTACAAGAACACTGAATGTTTTAAAATTGGGAAAGGTGTGCGACAGGGTTGTATTCTTTCACCATACTTGTTCAATATGTATGCTGAGCAAATAATATGAGAAGCTGGGTTC
>NW_006423752.1:0-1430 GCF_000296735.1 Chrysochloris asiatica | reverse complement strand
TTATTTACCTCTGTCCCACTTAGCCCATGCAAATCTGCCTAATTGTTTTTCCATCTGCTTTGTTCTTCCACTCCCCTTCCCCTTCTCATGTATTGCCCTCCTCCTTAGCACCCAAACTATCCTGTGTCTATTCCCTACCTTGTGCTCCACCTTCCCCTCCCTCCATTCATCCTACTCCCCACATCCTGATAACCAGCAAAGAATCCCAACCCTGTTTAGTATGTGAACCACCAATCTTGAGGTTCAAACTCTCATTGCTGCAGTACTTATCCTACAGTGCCCCACCAGGACCATAAGCCATAGAACTTGAACACAGTCTCCTGAAATGACACAACATGAACACCAGATGGCGGAATTTCCTAAGCTTATCGATTTAGATTTAAAAATGCAGGATGGCAGAAAAGCAGCAAATTGCAAGAAAACTGGGGAAGGCAGAAGAAAGTCACTGTCACTGCGGCGGTATGATTATTTTTGAGCTATTAAAGGATTCCTGGTGTGGCTCTGTAGGAAAAGCACTGGACTGCTAACCACAATGCTAGCAGTTCAAACTCACCAGCTGCTCTTTGAAAACCCTACACAGGGTTGTTATGAGTTGGAACTGACTCGACACCCCTTAACAACAAAAACAAAGCCCCAGAAAACAAACTATAAAAGAGAGGGAGGCCTAGTAGGACAATATCAATATATACTGTTTCTGTTTTGTAATCAATGAAACTAAGATCCAAAATATTAAATGTGGAAAAAAGAACTTTCTAATACACACAAAAACAAAACACAATCACAAACCTACTGCCATTGAGTAGATCCTGACTCAGTAAATTCTGACTCATCGCTATCCTATATAGGGTTTCTAAGACTATAAATCTTTAAGGGAGCAGACAGCTTCATCTTTCTCTGGCAGAGCACATGGTGAGTTTGAAGTACCGACCTTTCAGTTAGCCGCCCAATGTCTAACCCACAGTGCTACCAGGGCTCTTTATACACAGGAATGATTCAAAATCAGCATAATTAGGAACCATGTATCCACTGTGGATTTAAAATCCAGAAAACATAAAGAACTTGAGGCGGAGCTTGATAGCGGCTATGGTAGAGGTGCACTGAGGTTCACCGTCAGCAATACCACAGAATACCAGGCAAAGCAGATTCAGGGCAGAGCTCCAAAACTTAGAACCACATAGGTAGGAATATTTTTAAAGTTTGAAGTCTTATAGCTAGTGGAACTTGAAGCAGAAGTAAGAAATCACGTACTTTTGAATCTGCCAGGCTTGAAGGCCTGAAGCCGCGACAACTTGGGCAAGACCAAATGGCAAGAACAAGCTGAGGAGCAGACACACCACAGAAAAATGCTGTGGGAACCTCGGAGCAAAGGTGAACAATACACTGTCGGTTTGGCTTTGTTCTTATTTTCTTTTTTTGGTATCTGTTCATTG
>NW_006423751.1:0-1431 GCF_000296735.1 Chrysochloris asiatica | reverse complement strand
ACATTAGCCCACAGCGCCACACCAGGACTCCATCTAATATATTACATATATAATATAGTATAAGGAGCCCTGGGTTATGAGATTGGATGCAAACTGCAAGATCAGCAGTTCAAACCTACCAGTTGTTCCTCAGGAGAAGGATGAGCCTTTCTGCTGCTATAAAGATTAACAGCCTTGAAAATCACTAGCGTAGTGGTTATGAGTTGGGCTGCTAATCACATGGTCAGCAGTTCAAAACTACCAGCTATTCCACAGGAGAAAGAAGAGGCTTTCTGCTCCCATAAAGATTTACAGTCTTGGAAACCCTGTACAGGGTCACTATGAGTCGGAACTGACTCCACAAAACATAACAACAACAACAATGACTCAGAAGTGAATGCGTCACACACACCACTACCATAATATGGTCTTGTTAGACGCTGTTAAGTCAGATCTAACTCATAGTGATACTATGCAAAACAGAACAAGACATATAGGTACAATAAAATAAAATTATGAGTATTAATTATATTTATTAAAATTTTCATCTTTATAAATGAGGGCCCATCAAAAAGTATTCCTACTAGTGTTCCAGTTCATACATGCACATGTTTATTCCAAACTAAAGGTGTTTAAACATGTATCTGGGATCAGTGGATCGCTATAGACAAGGTCTTTCAATCTTGCCATAGTTGTCTTAGGGTGCCTTCAAAAATAGGTCCAATTTAAACAGTCCCTCCCAGAGGATCTGCTATGCCAGTTACAGTCAAGGAAAGAGATCAGCTTAGGTTATGGTAACTTATTATTTTTTTTAATTCCAAAGAGGTAATCTTTCTTGATACATTTTCTCAGAGGAACAGTATGATCATTGAGCTTATTGTAAAGTCTTTTTTTTTTTTTTTAATTGAGAACTGCATTGATGAAAAAAGGCCAGGAAAATTGCACTGAGGAATTTTGTGTATGATGACAATGTACCTGCTTATTCTTTGAGGGTAGCAAGGACTGTCCTGCAAGATTTTAATTAGAAAATTATATCCAATCCACCCTGATATTGTCCCTTCAGACTTTTTGTTCCCAAATCTCAAAGAACATTTCCAAAGCATATGATTTGAGTTTCTCGAGGAGGCCAAAACTACCATTTTGTTATGTTGCAAATTGAAGAGCATAGAATGAATTGAGGGATGGCTAGACAGAAGGAAACACTGTCTTCAAAAGTGTATAGAGATAAATGGAGGCAATATCATGAAACAATGCTCACATTCTGATGCCTTTATTTTTAAATCAAGGTTTCTATGATTTTGTAGCAATAGTTTCTGAGTTACCCTCATATAATAAGTATACCTGATATGTGTAGAGTTCTGGTGTGGCACTGTAGGATAAACCGTGGACTAATAACCAACTCAATGGCACTAAACATCAATATAAGGGCTGCTAACTGCAGGGTCTGGTAGC
>NW_006423750.1:0-1374 GCF_000296735.1 Chrysochloris asiatica | reverse complement strand
ACATATCAAAAAAATTAATATATTCTGAGCAAGTGGGGATTCACATCAGGGATGCAAAAATTCTCAAAAAAATCTTAGTCAACAGAATCCAGCAGTACATCAAAAAGATAATATACCATGATCAAGTGGGATTCACATCAGGGATGCAGGGATGTATTGGAAAAGCCATAAATGTAGTCCACCACATAAATTTTAAAAAATGGAAAAGAACCACATGATCAATAAATTGATGCTGAAAAGGCATTTGACAAAATTCAGCACCCATTACTGATAAAAAACCCTCAACAAAGTAGGAATTGAAGGTAAATTCCTCAATGTAATTTAGAGCATATATACTAAACAAAGAGCCAACATGGCTCTCAATGGATGGACATAAAAAGCATTGCCTTTGCAAACAGGAACAAGTATGTCCTTTATCAACACTCCTGTTCAATATTGAGCTGGAAGTCTTGGCCAGAGCTATAAGGCAAGAAAGGAAAATTAAATGTATCCAAATTGGCAAAGAAGAAGGAAAACTCTATTTGCAAATGATATTATCCTATATAGAGAAAATCCCAAAGACTCAGCAAAAAATATTGGAACTGTTTGGTAGTTTCAGCAAAGTGTCAAGTTCATGATTAACATACAATAATCAGTCAGATTCCTCTGTACTAATAAAGACAGCTCTGAAAAACAAATTAGGAAAACTAAGGCACTCTGGTAGTATAGTTATTATGAGTCAGTCTGCTAACCCCAAGTTCAATAGTTTGAAACTACCAGCTGTTCTGTGGGAGAAAGATGAGCCTTTCTGCTTCCATAAAGATTTACAGCCTTGGAAACCCTGTGCAGGGTCGCTATGAGTCAGAACCAACTCCATGATACACCACCACCACCGTACTATTTACAATAGCCTCCCAAAGGATAAAGTGTTTAGGAATAAATCTGAACAGAGAAACAAAGAAAACTACAAAACACTACCACAAGAAACCAAAAGAGATTTACAAAATGGAAGACTATAACATGCACATGGGCAGGAAGACTTAACATTGTAGAAATGTCAATACTACCCAAAGAAATCTACAGATACAGTGAAATTCCAATCCAGATTCCAACAATATTCTTTAAAGAGATGCAAGAAAATGATTATTAATTTTTTATATGAAGGGGAAAGAATCCTTAGATAAGCAAAACACTGCTTAAGAAGAAGAACAAATTTGGAGGCCTCACACTCCCTGATTTCAAATTTTACTTCATGGCCCACAGCGGTCAAAACAGCCTAGTACTGGTACAAGGAAAAGACGCATAGAACAATGCAACTGAATTGAGAGCCCACAAGCAAATCTATCCACATACAGTCGACTGATCTTTGACAAAGTGCCAAAATACATTAAATAG
>NW_006423749.1:0-1431 GCF_000296735.1 Chrysochloris asiatica | reverse complement strand
AACCGCTGACCTTATGGTTCGCAGCCCGATTCGTAACCACTACGCTACCAGAGCTCCTTTATCACCTACAGAGGACTGGTCAAATAACTTATCTTCCATCTCTATACCAGTGTGTGCTCTGGCTATGATGATGTGGGGGCAGAAATTAGATGTTCACAGTAAATACAGTTTAAGATACAGACTAGAAAACATTGTGCCCAGGATGACCCTTTCATATGTACAGAAAAATTAATATGAATGCACACATACATACACAATGAGAAAATTTGGAAGGAGAAATACAGGTGGTATGCGTTTTCATCTATGTGCTTTTCTCTTTCATTCAAATTCTTTACAAAAATTTTGTGTTGGTTTGGTAATAAAAACAGGAGTCATGTTTAACAATCCAAAACACAGACCATTCACAGTACAATTTACCCTGTTGTAACCTTTCTGGTCCCTTCTATCAAGCCAAATGCTCACGGATATGCCTCTACTTCTATTAATGAGCCAGTTGGGGAAACTAATTCAACTGCATTACAAGTTTCCATTTAAGGAAAGACTTTTATTGTTTATATCCCACTAAAGAGAAGAGAGAAAAGAAGAGGGGAGATGAATATGATTTCCATCATGTGAAACTTCAAGATAATAATTATAACATTTCCACTTAGCACTGGGACAGCACCTAGATCTTCAAAGCTATCTCAGATAGTATCTAATTAAGAAAAGTGAGGGGGACAATGACAAGAATGGAAGATTTAATCTAAGAAGCATGAGGGGGTCCTTCAGTTACTGAGGAGATGAAAACAACAGAGAGGCAGTAAGGAAAGCAACCAGGTGAGAAATTCAGTGCAAAGTCGGAGATACCGCAAGTTCATAGAGATTTTGAAGGCTAAAAGAAAAACCAAAAACCAAAAAAAAATCATAACCTGGAAAAGACAGTGAATGGGAAAAATGATGAAAGCAGTTAGAAAATTTAACAAATCCATTTTGCTTGTAAAACCACACTTTATTAATCCATTCAGTTGCAAATATTTGAATGTAGGATCATTCCTGTGGCCTTGGAATGCACATCATTCTCAAAACATTAAACATTGGGACCAGCACTCAGAATTACTGAGGGCACTTATCTTCTTAACTGAAGGGAAGAATTAAACACACATCACAGATGTTCTTGCCAACATCCTGCCCCCATGATCCAATTTAAATGCACCAAGAAAACAAGAACATCAAAGACTATCCAAAGAGATATGTCCCAGGTATCCTAAGAGTGGAAGCAAAAACATTTTTTTCAAATGCTAATTTTGAAGCCTGATGTTCACAGCCAATATGATTCTTGTTAACACTGTTCTACTTTCTGGTAGCGTAGTGGTTACGAATCGGGCTGCGAACCTTAAGGTCAGCGGTTCGAAACTACCAGCCGCTCTGCGGGAGAAAGATGAGGCTTTCTAC
>NW_006423748.1:0-1410 GCF_000296735.1 Chrysochloris asiatica | reverse complement strand
CAACAACAACAACATAGGATAAGCAGCATCAGACTACTAATTGTAAGGTTTCAGATTTAAATATATCAGTTGCTCCTTAAAAACCCTATGTAGGGTCTCTATGAGTCAGTGGGAACCAACTCTACAGCACGTAACAACAGCAACATAAATTAAGAGATATATTCTATTCATCAATGTCAAAAATAAACAAAGCCTTCATCTTGCTCCCAGCAACATTTAGAACTTTAAAATACTTAGTCCTCAATTGTTTTTAAATCTCAGTCATTTTTCTCTCAGCTATTACGAGAGTTGGGCTGCTAATCTCACGGTCAGCAGTTTGAAACTACCACCGGTTCTGCAGGAGAAAGATGAGGCTTTCTGCTCCCGTAAAGATTTACAGCCTTGGAAACCCTATGTATGAGTTGGAATCGACTCCACGGCACGCCACCAAAACCATTTTTAAATCTCCTTTTTAGAAAAAGCTCTTAACTAAATGCTTTGTTGTTGTTAAGTGCTGTCCAGTCAGTACTGACTCATAGCAACCCTGAATAGAGTTAAGTGCCCTTGAGTCAGTTCCCACTCAGAGACACTGCACAGGGTTTCTGAGGAGTAGCTGGTGGGTTTGAATTGCTGTCCTTGTATAGTTCTTATACTATAGAGCTGCACCAGGATGCCACTAAATACATTACCACTTTTACAATAAATTAATAAATACTACATTTCCCCACATATGTTTCACTTTTGTTTCTTTGAAAATACATTTTTTTCTAAAAATCTATTTATATTTTTTCAAGAATATACTTATTCTTGAAATATGTTTTATAAGATATGAATTTGATATTGAAAGCTGTTATATAAATTTATTTTGGCTCATTTGGTTATATAAATGAAACTTTTGTATTTTGTTCTTAGAGTGGACCTGTTAACCTAAAATGCCTGCTGACACCAAACTCAAACTGTTGCACATACAATTTAAAAATAGCACAGATCTAACTATATGTAGGATAGAGGGTTAATATCTATAAAATATTTGTTAAAAAATTAAAATTAAAAACAAAATTTTACACAAGCAACCAATTTTAAAAATGGGTAAAGGACTTGAGAAGACATTTTACAAAAGAATGTACAAAAATAGCCAACAAGCACTTGAAAGGATGATCAACATCATTAGTAATTTGGGAAATGTAAAGTCATTGTTGTTGTTTAGTGAAAACCCTATACAGTGTCTCTATGAGAGGGAACCGACTCAAGGGCACTTAACAACAACATGTTTAATAGTAACTGCCATATTCATTTCCACAGCAGTTTTACCATTTTGAATTCCCACTTGTTGTTGTTAAATGCTGTGGAGTCGGTTCCGACCCATAGCGACCCTGTACAGGGTTTCCAAGGCTGTAAATCTTTATGGGAGCAGAAAGCCTCATCTTTCTC
>NW_006423747.1:0-1419 GCF_000296735.1 Chrysochloris asiatica | reverse complement strand
AAAGGCAAGAAGTGACTGGCTTACAAGCTTTCAAAAGGAAATTTAGTTCCAGAAGGTGTGGGGGAAGGTAGACTCTCCACTGAGTGGTTTTTAACCTGTCTGGATGGGGCTGATGAAGGGAGATGGGGATAAGACTCTTGCGGTTCAATAGTGAATGATTGCTACAGGTCTGACTGTATTGGAAATGTAAAGGTAGACATTTTGTAACAAAAGGAAGGGAGTGGTTGATTTTGCAGTCCAGGAACGGAGGTCCTGGGACCATCAAAGGAGAGGAGCAGAATGAGGGACCCTGTCCAGAGAAGCAGTGACACAGGGATGGAGGCAGAGATGATGATGTGGAGAGATGGAGAGGCTGGGGACTCTGGACTCTGGCAGGAAGAGGATCTGTGTGTTGACAGCCAGGGGGCAGGCTTGCTTGATGTACCCTTTGGTTGTTTGATGATGCATGAAGGGAACTGTAATCATTGCAGTGAAGCAAAGTAGGATAGGATGAATGTGGGGCTGGTGTTCTCCCATGTAGACTACCACATAATTCACAATAAAAGAAAAAGAAAAAAAAGGACAGATTTACATCTCTTTATATGGAATACAGTGAACATATTTACTGGCAATAGACTAACTGTCTTCCCCCGAAGATTAAGAACAAAATAAAGATGCCTGCTCTTGCTACTTATACCCATTATTGTATAGGAGGATCCAGTCAGGGCAGTTAAGCACTCAAATTGATAAGAAGAAGTAAACTATCTCTATTTGCAAATGGTAGGATCTCATATATAGAAAGCGCTAAGAAATCCACTAGAGAACTATTACAACAAATAAATGCAGCAAAGTTACATAATACAAGATTGATATACAAAAACCTATCTCTACACAATATGAGCAATGAATGGTTCAAAAATAAACTCAAGAAAATAATTGCATTTATAATAGCATTGAAAAGTATAAAACGCTTGAATAAATTTAACAAAAGAACAAAACTCATAACACTCAAAACTACAAATAAAAGTTTAAAGGAATTAAAGATATACTATGTTCATGGACCACAGGACTTAATATTGCTAAGACAGCAATACCCCCCAAATTGGCGAACATATTTAACTCAATTTCTATAAAAACCACAGCTTCTTTTCTGTAGAAATTGACAAGCTGGTAATAAAAATCATATGGAAATGGAGGGACCCAGGGCAGTCTAAGCAATTCTGAAGGAGAAATAAAAAGTCAGAGAACTTATACTTTCAAATTTTAAAATTTACTACACAGTTGTTCTCTCTGGTAGCGTAGTGGTTACGAATCGGGCTACGAACCTTAAGGTCAGCGGTTTGAAACTACCAGCCGCTCCACGGGAGAAAGATGAGGCTTTCTACTCCCGTAAAGATTTACACCCTCGGAAACCCTGTACAGGGTCGCTATGGGTTGGAA
>NW_006423746.1:0-1431 GCF_000296735.1 Chrysochloris asiatica | reverse complement strand
GCAGCAGATTTGCCTAATGCAATACGTCGTTTGATTTCTTGACTGCTGCTTCCGTGAGTGTTGATAGTTGATCCAAGAAGAATGAAGTCCTTGACAACTTCAATCTTTTCTCCATTGATAAGAATGTTGTTTATTGGTCCAGTGGTGAAGATTTTTGTTTTCTCTACATTGAGATTTAATTCATAGCGAAGGCTGTGTTCTTTGATCGTCATCAGTAAATATTTTAAGTCCTCTTCACTTTCAGCAAGTAAGGTTGTTATCATCTGCATATATTGTTAATGAGTCTTCCTCCAATCCTGATGCCACGTTTTTCTTCATAGAACCCAGCTTCTCAGATTATTTGCTCTGCATACAGGTTGAATAAGTACGGTGAAACAATACAACCTTGATGCACACCTTTCTTAATTTAAAACCATTCAGTGTTCCCATGTTCTGTTCGAACAACTGTCTCTTGGTCCAGGGACAGATTCCTCATGAGCACAATTAAGTGTTCCAGAATACTCATACTTCACATTGTTGCCCATAGCTTGTCATGATCCACACAAATGAAAGCCTTTGCATAGCCAATAAAGCAGAGGTAAAAATCTTTCTGATATTCTCTGCTTTCAGCCAAGATCCATCGGACATCAGCAATGATATCCCTCATTACATGACCTCTTCTGTATTCTGTATCTGGCTTGAACCGCTGAATATTCTCTTTCGATGTATGTTTGCAGCTGTCTCTGTATTACCTTTAGTAAAACTTTACTCAAATGTGATATCAAAGAGATTGTCGGATGATTTCCGCATTCTGTTGGGTCACCGCTCTTTGGAATGGGCACAAGTACGGATCTCTTCCAATCAGTTAGCCAGATATTTGTCTTCCAAATTCCTTGGCATAGATGAGTGAGTGCCTCCAGTGCCGCCCTACTTTCTTGAAAGATTGCAATTTTTATTCCATCAATTTCTGGTGCCTTGTTGTTTGCCAATTCCTTCAATGCACCTTGGACTTCCTCCTTTAGTATCATTGGCTCTTGATCATATGCAACCTCTTAAAATGGTTGATCATCAACAATTTCCTTCTGGTACAGTGACTCTTTGTATTCCATCCATCTTCTTTTGATGATTTCTGCATCATTCAGTATTTGCTCAGAGAATCCTTCAATAATAAAAGTCGAGGCTTGAATTTTTTTCTTCAGTTCCCCAAGATTGAGAAATGCTGAGCATGTTCTTCCTTTTTGGTTTTCTGATTCCAGATCTTTGCACATTCTGTTGTAATATTTGGCTTTATCTTCTTGAGCTGATCTTTGAAATTTTCTGTACCTTCTCATTTCTTCCATTTGTTTTAGCATCTCTCCGCTGGAGAGCAAGTTTCAGTGTCTCTTCTGACATCCATTTTGACCTTTTCCTTCTTTCTTGTCTTCTTAATGACTTTTTGCTTTCTTCATGTAT
>NW_006423745.1:0-1378 GCF_000296735.1 Chrysochloris asiatica | reverse complement strand
AGACATATCATAATCAAGTTCTCTAAAATCAAAGATAAGGAAACACTCCTGAAAGCAGCTAGGAAAAATAGAAGTGTTACATATAAAGGCAAGCAAGTCAGATTAAGTTCGGATCTCTCAGCAGAAACCATGCATGCAAAAAGGCAATGGGGAGACATATATAAAACCCTGAAAGAAAAAAACTACCAACCAAGAATCCTTTACCCAGCAAAGCTATCAATCAAATACGATGTTGTAATCAAAACATTACAGGATAAACAGAAGCTAAGGGATTTTTCCAAAGCCAATCCCATGCTACAAAACATCCTAAAGGGAGTTCTGTGGACGGAAAACCAACAAGAACAGACAACCAGAGATTGACATGTGTGGCAGCACCTCCCAGAATTAAGTCGACAGAAGGAAAAGTCGAGAACAGAAGAAAACTATAAGAACAAACTCAGAGAATCTGGGAGGTCAGTCTATGATCAAAACAATTACAATGTAAAAGAAGGTAAACACATAGGAACAAAGATCAAGATGGTGAGAAGTTCAGGTAGATTACAGGATAAAATAGACTGCACTAAATGGAGAGAAAAGTTAATGGACTATAAGACAACCTCAAAGAAATTTAACACTTCACAACATACCAAGAAAATGAAAATCCAAAAAGAACATGGAAACATTAAAACTATGAGGAAACTCACGAGAAAGAACACAAAAAGCATGAATTCAACAAAGGAAGACACACAGAACAAAAAAAAGCTGCAACACCACAAAAAAACAAACATAATGGCAGCAATTAATCCATACCGATTGATAATTACATTGAATGTAAACAGATTAAATGCACCTGTTAAAAGACGGAGAGTGGAAGAATGGATAAGAAAACAAGATCCTTCAATATGCTGTCTGCAAGAAATACATCTCACACACAGAAACAAAAACAGATTAAAAGTCAAAGGATGGAAAAAAATATACCAAGCTAATTGCAATAAAAAATGAACAGGAGTGGCAATACTAATCTCTGATAAAATAAACTTTAAGGCAAAACCCAGCATAATAGATAAAGATGGATATTATCTCATGATTAAAGGGACAACTGTACAAGATGACATAACTGTAATAAATATCTATGCTCCCAATGAAAGAGCTCCAAAATATATAAAGCAAACTCTAATAGATTTGAAGATAGAAATAGATGAATCTATAATAATAGTGGGTGATTTTAATACACTGCTTTCAAAAATGGATAGAACAACCAGAAAGAAACTCGACAAAGACACAGAAGAACCAAACAACACAATCAGCCAACTGGACCTCATAGATGTGTACAGAGCATTCAACCTAACAACTGCACAATACACATTCTTTTCCAGTGCACATGGAACATTCTCCAGAA
>NW_006423744.1:0-1432 GCF_000296735.1 Chrysochloris asiatica | reverse complement strand
ATAGCCCTTAAGCCCTAGAAGCCCTAGACCTAGTCCTAGACATAAAGCCCTAATAACCCTATTCCTAGCCCTAAAGCCCTAAATCCCTAACAGCACTAGCCCTATCCCTAGCCCCAAAGCCCTAACAGCCCTAGCACTAGACCTAGACATAAATCCCTAACAGACATGCCTTAGACCTCAAGCCCTAAATCCCTAACAGCACTAGACCTAGCCCTAAACCTAGCCCTAAAGCCCTAGCCGTGTCCTTTTCTCTAAAGCCCTAACAGCCCTAGACCTAGAAATAGCCCAAAAGCCCTAAAAGCTCTAGCTCTAGCCCTAGCCCTAAAGCCCTATGATCCCTAGGACTAACCATAGCCCTTAAGCCCTAGAAGCGCTAGATCTAGTCCTAGACATAAAGCCATAATAACCCTATTCCTAGCCCTAAAGCCCTGAATCCCTAACAGCACTAGCCCTATCCCTAGCCTTAAAGCCCTAACAGCCCTAGCACTAGTTCTAGTCCTAAAGCCCTAACAGCCCTAGCCCTAAACCTAGCCCTAAAGCCCTAGCCCTGGCCATAGCCCTAAATCCCTAACAGCCCTAGTCAAGCCCTAGTCCTAAAGAACAAATAGCCCTAGCCCTAGACCTAGACCTAAAGCCCTAAAAGCCCTAGCCCTAGCCCTAAAGCCCTGAAGCCCTAACAGCCCTAATCCTAGCCCTAGCGCCCTAAAAGCCCTAGCCCTAAAGCCCTAACTGCACTAGCACTAGTCCTAGCCCTAAAGCCCTATCAGCCCTAGCCCTAGTCCTAATGCCTTAACAGCCCAAGACCTAGCTCTAAAGCCCTAACAGCCCTAGGCCTAAACCTGGCCCGAAAGCCCTAGTCCTGGCCTTAGTCCTAAATCCCTAACAGCCCTAGCCAAGCCCTAGTCCGAAAACCCAAACAGCCCTAGCCCTAGACTTAGACCTAAAGCCCTAAAAGCCCTAGCCCTAGGCCTAGTCTTAAAGCCCTGTCAGCCATAGACGTAGCCCTAGTCTTAAAGCCCTATCAGCCCTAGCCCTAGCCCTAAAGCCCTAACAAACCTAGACCTTGCCCTAAAGCCCTAAGATCCCTAGCCCTAGCCCTAGTCTTAAAGCCCTATCAGCCCTAGCCCTAGCCCTAAAGCCCTAAAACCTAGACCTAGAACCCTAAAGCCTAACAGTCCTTGCCCTAGCCCTAGCCCTAAAGCCCTAGACCTAGCCATAACACTGAAGCAATAACAGGCCAAGCCCTAATCCTAGCCCTAAAGCCCTAACAGCCCTAGCCCTAGTCCTACCCCTAAAGCCCTAACAGACCGAGCCCTAGACTTACCCATAAAGCCCTAACAGTCCTAACCCTACCCCTAAAGCCCTAACAGCCCTATCCCTATTCCTAAAGCCCTAACAGCCCTAGACCTAACCCTAGCCCTAAAGCCCTAAC
>NW_006423743.1:0-1378 GCF_000296735.1 Chrysochloris asiatica | reverse complement strand
GGAAAAGAGGAGGAACCCCAACGAGATGGATTGGCCAAGTGACAGCATTGATGGACTGAAGTGTGGCAACAGTAGTGAGGCTGGCCCAGGATCAGGCAGTGTTTCGTTCTGCTGTGCATCAGGTCACTATGGGTCAGTACCGACTAGATGGCACCTAAAAACAACAACAGTGTGGCACTGTAGGTTTATGCATCACTCTGCAAAGTTATTTGAACTGCAAGGTCAGCAGTTCAAGCTCACCAGCTGCTCCTTTGAAACCCTTACAAGGTCACTTTGGGTCAGAACTGACTCAATGGCTCTTAACTACAACAACATCATGCAAATGTATTACCACTTCTCTATCAGTTTGCCTTACTGTGGTGGTTGGTCTGTTGTGATGCTTGAAGCTAAGTCACTGGTAATTGTTAGGGTTGCACCTGGTGGAGAGTTTTCAGATTCAGGAATAAGGCATATGAGGAAGGGGGAAAGGCAAACTACTTCTGAAATGTTGTTGTTGTTGTTGTTAAGTACCATGGAGTTGGTTCTGACTCATAGTGACCCTGCACAAGGTTTAGTCATTGAAAACCTTAAGAATAGCAGTGAAACATGGTTAGGTAATGCTAAAAGATGAAAAGATTATAAATATCAGCAGTATATTGTCAAATATAGTGTCCTGGTGAGGCGCTGTTGGATAATCACTGGACTGCTAACTGGAATGTCAGTGGTCCAAATCCACCAGACTATGATTGGGAAACAGATGTCATAATGACATAAATGGAGCAAAGATTGTGGGATCTTCATTTATGATGTGAATAACTCAAAATAAAGAAAAACAACTACAAACATCTATTAATAATCAGAACATGGAATGCATGATGTATGAATCTTAGAAATAAAAATTGTCAAAATGAATTGGAACACAAAAAGATGAATATCCTACTCATTGTTGTTGTTGCTGTTGTTAGGTGTCCTTAAGTCAATGCCCACTCATAGCTACCATATGCAAAACAGAACAAAAACTCAGGGCCAACCGTACATCATTGCTATATTTTAGCCCATTGATATGCAGTTGTGCCAATCCATCTCTTTGGGGGTCTTCCTCTTTTTCTCCAACCCTCCACTTTGCCAAACATGGTATTTTTTTCCAGTGACATTTCCCTCCAAACAATATGGCCTAAGTATGGGAGACAAAGTCTGCCATTGTCTTTTCCAAGGAACATTCTGGCTGTGCTTCTTCCAAAATAGATTGTTTTTTTTCTTTTGTCAGTCCATGGCACTTTCAATATTCTCCTCTAAGACCATAACTCAAATGCATGAATTCTTCTATGATCTTCCTTATCCACTGTCCAATTTTCATATGCATATGAGGTTACTGAAAATACAATGGCTTGGGTCAGGC
>NW_006423742.1:0-1432 GCF_000296735.1 Chrysochloris asiatica | reverse complement strand
AAGAAAGCAAGAAATGTATAAATGTTCAGAAAGATATTTTTCCAAAATCATTCAAGTGGGAAAATTTAGGACTTAAAATTTGAACACCACCACTCTTCTGTCAGTTTGTCCACTGTGGTGTCTTGTGTGTTGTTTTGATGCTGAAAGCTATGCCTCTGGTATTTTGAATACCAGCAGTGTCTCCTATGGTGAACAGATTTCAGCAGAGCTTCCAAACCAAGATAGACTAGGAAGCAAAAGAGGAAGATTACTGCTGAAATGATTACCAACTAAAAACCTTAAGAATATTGTCAGCTATAGTGCCAGAAGATGAAAACATGAATAGCACCAGAATATTATCAGATATTTATTGTTGTTAAGTGCCTTTGAGTCATTTCTGACTCATAGTGACTCTGTATAGAGTTTCTGAGGAGTGACTGGTGAATTTGAACCACTGACCTTATGGTTCAAACCGACCTTGCAGTCCAGTACATTATCCCACAGCGCCACACCTGGAGTCATTATCAGATACAGTGTCAGAAAATGAACTTCTCAGGTTGGAAGGCACTCAGAATATGACTTGGGAAGTACTGCTTCCTCAAACTAAAATTAACAATGATGATGCAAATGGGGTAAACTTTCATTAGTTGATGGCACACAACTCAAAATAAAGAGAAACAGCTGCAAATAACCATTGGGAGTCCTGGAGTGGCACTGTGAATTAATGAAATGCACTGCAAGGTCAGTTTGAACCTCAAGTTTGGCAGTTCAAGCTCACCGGCTGCTCCTTGGAAACTCTATACAGGGGCACTTGGGGTGGGGACCAGCACGATAGCACTTACCAATAACAACAACAAATCAGAATATGTAATGTACAAAGTATAAATCTAGGAAAATGGAAGTTGTCAAAAATTAAATGGAACTGATAAATATCAGTAAGTTAGGCATTAGTGAGCTGAAATGGATAGGTATTAGCCATTTTTAATCTGACAATCATATGATTTCCTATGCTGGGACAATAAATTCAAGAGGAATGGTATAGTATTCCTCATCCAAAAGAACATTTCAGGATTAATCTTGAAATACAACAGTGTCTGTGATAGGATGGTATCCAAGACCCATAAGAAAGACCAGTTAATATCACTACTATTCAAATTTATGCACCAACTACTATAGCCAATGATAATGAAATTGATGAATTCTACTAATTTCAGTCTGAAATTGATTGAACATGCAATAAAATGCACTATTAATTACTGGTAATTGGAATGCAAAAAGTTGGAAACAAAAAGAAAGAGTCAGTAGTTTGAAAATATGGTCTTGTTGATAGAAATGATGCTGGAGATCGCATGAAAGACTAATGAAGGAGCTCTGGTAGCGTAGTGGTTACGAATAGGGCTGCGAACCTTAAGGTCAGCAGTTCGAAACTACCAGCTGCTCCACGGGAGAAAGA
>NW_006423741.1:0-1432 GCF_000296735.1 Chrysochloris asiatica | reverse complement strand
CATGTCACAGGGCCACTGATCAACCCAGGGTCTGCGTATGCTGACGCCAGCATGCTACAAGCTCTAACATGCATGGTTTATTCCAAATAAGATGTGTTTAAACTTGTCTCTGTGATTAGTGACTAGCTACAGACAAATTTTCTCAGTAATATGCTTGCTTTAGTCTCCTTAAGCTGTTTTCAGAAAAAAAGAGACTCCATTCAAAATAGTAACTTCTTCCATGACCTTTAAACCACAATATGTAGAAGGTGCCCAGCTACCATTACCACCTGTTCTGAAAGGGAATCACATCAGAAAGTCCTGGATAGACTGGGAGAAATTTGGAATAAAACTCAAAATCATAAAAACAGCAGGCTTACTGGTTAGAAACAGATGAAATGAACCTGAGAAAATGGCCCTTGGCCACCTTTCAGGTCTAGAACTCTTGTCATCCTCTTTGCTCAATTTTCAGCCGGATAGTTGATATGTACATTGGGGGACAACAACATGAGGTAGGCACACCATTAGAGATCAAAAAGGCAGGATTCTTCAAAGGACAGACTTCAGAAGGGTATGGAGAGAAAGAGGAATAAAAATAACGACAAGGAGAAAGTGGAATATGTCAAGTTACATTGAGGAGATCACAAGCATTAAAGTGAAACAAAGTATGATTTGTTGAATGTATACCTGATAATTTGCTCTGGAAACCTTCATAGTAAAAAAGCAAAATCAAAACAAAACGCAAAATGTGGACTCCAAAGTGATCTACTGAGCCAGTTAAATTCAAGGCAGAAATATGTTAATTCAGAAGATTTTGACAACTGTTTTAACAAATTACAAAGGGGTAATCTTGGTGTAGTGCTGTGGGTTAATGCACTGGACTGCAAACTCTGTTTGAACTTCAAAGTTGGTGGTTCAAGCTTGCGAGCAGCTCCTTGGAAACCCTATACAGAGTCACTATGGGTTGGAACCAACTGGATGGCATTTAACAGCGACAACAATCTTGATAGATTGTTTTAGAGGACACAGAACCATCATGGGGACTTCTTATGAAGAAGATTTAAGAAAATGGAAAACTGCATTGGTGAGGAAAGGGCCGGAGTAGTTGTGCCAAAGAACTTTTTTTTTCTATCACTACAGTGCACCTGCTCATTCTTCAAAGATAGTGAAGGCTGTCCTTGAAGAATTTCAATGGGAAATCTTCCTTGCCCCATGTGCCTTACCATTCTGATCTTGTCCGCATATCTTTAATTGCTGTTGTTCTCCAAACACAAATAACATTTTAAACAATTTGAGTGCATTGAGGATAATGTATAAAATATCGAACTGTATAAAATTCATTGGGAAAGGGTTTATTGTTACTGTCAAGTACTGGTCCTACTCATTTTTGTTGTTAAGTGCCATCGAGTCAGTTCTGACCCATAGCAATCCTATAGAGGGTTTCCAAGGAGCT
>NW_006423740.1:0-1432 GCF_000296735.1 Chrysochloris asiatica | reverse complement strand
AAATTAAAAATAATAACACTTGAAAGTAGGAATCTAGAAGACTAGTACTAAGAATTCAGACATGGATAATACATTGAAAAAGCAACGGAGTCAATTTGATTAAATAGAAGACCAAATTAGTGACCTTGAAGACAAGTCTCCCAATGCAAGCCAGCTTAAAAAAAAAAAAAAAATCAGGAAAAAAACTGAATTCAAAGATTTATGTGGTACACCATGAAGAGAACAGGATGAAAAAAAAAAAAAAAAGGCTAAAGAAAATTGTCAAAGAGTAATTGGAAGAAATTTCCCAATAATAAGATAAAGATTCTAGAAGCTGAAAAATTCTAAACAATATAGACTCCAAAAGAAAATCACCAAAATATCATAATAAAACTTTCCAAACCTAAATCCAAGGAAAGAATCCAGAGAACATTTTCGGCAAATGAAACATTACCTAAAAAGAAAGAAAGAAGACACAGCTCTGCTTTCTCCGCAGAAACTATGCTATCCAGAAGATGCAAGGTGCTCACTTTGGCAGAACATATACTAAAATTGTAACAATACAAAGATTATTTGGTCCCTATGCAAGGATGACATGAAAATTTGTTAAGTGTTCCATATTTTTCTGGACCTCAGTCCAGAAAAGGAAGAGTCCAGAGTGGAACAAAACTACAAGAATGAAATTAGGGGAACTGGAGGGTCAACCTATGATCAGGACAACTGAAATGCAAAAGAAGGGAAAAGCATAGGAACAGATGAGGAGGGTAGGGTATATTTCAGGATAAAACAGATTTTTAAAAGGAAGAAGAAATTAACAAATGTAGGGTAACCTCAAAGAAACCTAATACTGCTTCACAACTTATCAATAAAAGGAAAATCCAAGAAGATTATGGAAGCATTAAAAATATGAAGAAATTGACAAAAAAATACAAAAATATTTAGTCAACACAGGAAATGATGCAGAACAAAGAAGCCAGCAGCACCACACACAAAAACAAACAGTATAATGACAGCAATTAATTCATACCTATCAAAAATCACACTAAATGTCAATGATTAAATGCATCATTAAGAGACAGAGTGGCAAAATGGATAAGAAAATAGGATCTTTCAATATGCTGTCTACAGTAAACACACCTTACACACAAATGCAAAAACAAATTTAAAATTAAAGGATGAACAAAATATACGAAGTTATTTGCTTTGTCAAGTCATCAATAACAAGTAGGAATACCAAAACTAATCTCTAAAAAAAATAAACTTTCTTTTTTTTGAAAGGATTAATAAAAGTGACAAACCATTTGCAAATCTAACTGAAGAAAAGAGGGAGAAAGCATAAATAACTTGTGTGATGTCACAACAGAACCAATGGGAATAAAAGAATACTATGAAGTTTTACTCTAACAAATTTGAAAATCTAGAGGAAATGGATACATTTTTATAAAAATGACAC
>NW_006423739.1:0-1432 GCF_000296735.1 Chrysochloris asiatica | reverse complement strand
GATGGAGCAAAACTTTCAGGATCTTCATTTGCTGTTGGAGCACAATTCAAAATGCGAAGAAGCACTTGCAAACATACATTAATAATTGGAATGTGAAATACACAAAGTATGTGTCTAGGAAAACTGGGACTTGTCAAAAATGAAATGGAATGCATAAAGACCAATATCCTAGATGTTGTTGTTGTTGTTAAGTGCCATGGAGTCTGTTACAACTCATGGCAACCTTGTATAGGGTTTCCGAGAAGCAGTTTGTGATAGCTTGAAGTGTCGACCTTGCGGTCAAACTGACCTTGCAGTCCAGTGCATTAACTCACAGCACCATACCAGGACTCCATCCTAGGCATTAGTGAGCTGAAATGGACTGGTATTGGCCATTTTGAATTGAATAATCATATGGCTTACTATATAATATGAAGAGGAATAGCATTGCATTTATCATCAAAAAGAGCATTTTCAGATCTATCCTTTGTTTTTTTTGCGTGTGTTAATCCATTTTAATGAGCGTTTTTCTCTTTTTCATGGACCCTTTACTTTATCTAGCATAATATCATTCTCCAGTGACTTGTCCAAAGTATGTGAGATGAAGTCTCACCATTGTTTCTTCTAAGGAGCATTCTGACTATATGCCTTCCAAGAGATGCCTTCTTCTTATAGTTCATATTATATTCAGCATTCTTCACTAATACCATAATTCAAAGGCATGAATTCTTCTTTAGTCTTCCTTATTAATTGTCCAGCTTTCTCATATATATGAAGTGATTGAAAATGCCATGACTTGGGGCAGATGCACCTTAGTTGACACAATGACATCTATGCTGTTTTTATGTTTTAAAGAGGTCTTTTGCATCAAATTTGCCCAGTACATCATTTGATTTCTTGATTGATGCTTCCATGGACATTGAATGTGGATTCAAGTAAAATGAATTTGTTGACAGCTTCAGTTTTTTTCTTTGTCATGATGTTGCTTTTTAGTTTAGTGTTGAGGACTTCTGTCCTCTTTATATTGCTGTGTAATCCATGTGGAAGGTTGTATTCTTTGATCTTCATTAGTAAATGCTTCTAGTCTTCTTTGCTTTCAGCAGGTAAGGTTGTATTACTTCCATAATTCAGGCTGTTAGTGGAATTTCCTCCAATTCTGGTGACTCATTCTTCTTAATTTAGTCCAGTTTCTCAGATCATTTGCGCAGCACACGGACTGACTAAATATGGCAAAAGTCTACAACACTGACACAAATCATTTCCAATTTAACCCATGAAGTTCTGTATGACTGGCTGCCTCTTTGTCTATGTACAGGTTCTGCATGAGCACAATTAAGTGTTCTGGAATTTTAATTCTTTGCAACAATATGCATAATTTGTTATGATCCGTATAGTTGATTATATCTGCCTGGTCAATAAAATACATGCACACATCTTTCTGTTTTTTTTTTTT
>NW_006423738.1:0-1433 GCF_000296735.1 Chrysochloris asiatica | reverse complement strand
TGGTACATACACATAATGGAATACTATGCTGCCTTGAAGAAGAACAAGGAAGCTGCAAGCCACCGCATAACATGGATGAACCTTGAGGACATTATGTTGAGTGAAATTGTTGCTGTTGTTGTTAGGTGCCATCAAGTAGGTACCGACCCATAGCGACCATATGCACAACAGAACGAAACACTCCCGATCCTGAGCCAACCTCACTACCGCTGCCACGCTTGAGTCCATCAATGCTGCCACTCGACCAATCCATCTCATTGGGGGTTTTCCTCTTTTATTCTGACCCTCCACCTTACCAAACATGATATCCTTCTCCAGTGACTGGTCCCTCCTGACAATATGCCCGTAGTATGAGAGACGAAGTTTGGTCATCTTGACCTCCAAGGAGCACTGTGGCTGCACTTCTTCCAAAACGGATCTATTGGTTCTTTTGGCAGCCCATGGCACTTTTTGTTTTTTTAATATTCTCCCCTAACACCATAACTCAAAAGCATCAATTCTTCTATGGTCTTCCTTATTCACTGTCCAGCTTTCACATGCATATGAGGTAGTTGAAAATACCATGGCTTCCCCTCAGTGCAAACCCCCTTCCAAGACTAAGACTCAATGGGAATACACGCTCTGATTGGTGACCAAATTCGTCACCGATAAGGGGAAGTATGGGACAAACAGCAATGAAGCTGCAAGCTAAGCCCTACAACATTCAATAGACTCCTGTGAACCCGGGTGGAGACCTGATGGCCAGCAGTGTGGCAAGACCTGGGGACTCTTGGGCCCAGAGTCAGTGACATAGCCACAGAGGGTTAGAGTGGATAGTGAAGCGTGCAGCTGATAAGAAGAAAGGGCATATGCATAAGAACACCCACACTTGCAGACAATACCCACTTGACCTGGTTTCAGTGACTGGATGATCAGAGCTCAACTAGAAGAAGAAAGAAGAAAAAAATACGAGTAATCTGCTACAATTTGATGAACTTGACCTACACCTATGGATGCAGTAGCTCAAAAGAGGGAACAAATCTTTACAGCAAGGATCATCCCCACCCTGTCCATACACAGAGCAGACAGGGATGGGCAACTTGGACATTGACTACCCAAAATGGGGGGGTGGGGGTGGCGCTACAAAGGCAAGAAGTGACTGGCTTACAAGCTTTCAAGAGGGAACCTAGATCCAGAGGGCGTGAAGGAAGGTAGAATCTCCACTGAGTAGCATCAATCTGTTTAGGCGGTGCTGATGAAATGAAATGTGGATGGGTCTCTTGTGATACAATAGTGAATAATTGTTATCATGACTGATTGTGAGGGTAGGAAATGTAAAGGTAGACATTTTGTAGCAAGGAGGAGAGTGATTAACTTTTCAGTCTAGGAGCGGAGGGCCCTGGGACCATCAAAGGAGAAGAGCGGAGAGTGGAACCCTACCCAGAGAAGCAGTG
>NW_006423737.1:0-1396 GCF_000296735.1 Chrysochloris asiatica | reverse complement strand
TACATAAACATCAGTCTACATAACTCTGAGACCAGAAAACTAGATGGTGCCTGAATACCTTTTCATATATCTGCTACTATGGTAAGCCTCACTTTCCCTATCTGTAAAATGGAGTCATAATCATGACAATAGTAATAATAATTCATAGAAATTAACCAATAATTCATATAAAATATTTAGCACAGTTTCTGGCACATAATAAACCCTATATTAATATTAGAGTCCTGGTGTGGCACTGTAGGATAATGCACTAGACCGCACAGTTAGTTTGAACTGCAAGGTCAGCGGTTCAAACTCACCAGCCACTCCTCAGAAACCCTGTACATGATCGCTATGAGTTGGAAACAACTCTATGTCACTTAACAACATTAATGTTGGCACTTGATTATTTTACCATTGTATGATTCTAGATGATCATCTTTTAATTTTATTTATGGTATCTTCCATTGAGCAAAAATTATTAATTTTTTTAAGGAAACAAATCTAAGAATGTTTTCTTTATGGCTGTTGGATGATGTCTTGCAAAGGGGAATTTGTCCACTCCAACTTATAAAAACATCCTCCTTCACATTTCCTTCTGATATTTTTGTGGATTTTTTTTTCTTTTTTATGTTTTATGTTTAAATATTTATGTCACCTGCATTTCTAATTTGAAATTTAATATTTACCCAATACTAAATTCACGGGATCACACGATTGGTTTGAACCACATGTCGGTGGTTCAAACTTACCAAACCATACACATGATTACTATGGGTTGGAATCAACTGGACAGCACTTAACAACAACCAATTCCTACCATGAATTAACTAGTTTCCAGAATTTAATCTGTTCCATTCTTTCTTTCTTTATATGCCAGTTTTAGTTATTATAGGCTTAAAAGTTAATTTTTATATTTCTCATGACAATTTCACTTGTCACCAGCCTTTCACATTACTCTTTCAAAAAAACACTTTTTAAATCAATTCACAAAAATACAATTAAACATCTGTATATTAGGATTTATTTTAAAAAGCGGTACATTTTTAGGTCAGTTTAGAAAGAATGAACATCGTCATCCTAATAAATCTACTTTCAAGGAGCTAATGTAAATCTCCATTTATTTAGGTATTCTTCATGTTCTTGAGTAAGTTTTACAAAGTTACTTTATAGGAAACATAAACATAATTCATTTCTTGTTGTATTTATCCCTAAGTATTTTCATTTTTTATATTTGTGCTACGTTGTTGTTAAGTACCGTTGAATCGGTTCTGACCCATAGTGACCCTGTATAGAGTTCCCGAGGAGCAGCTGGTAAAGTTGAACCAGCAACTTTGTGGTTCAAACCAACTTCTTGGTCCTGGTGTGGCACTGTGGGTTAATGTGCCGGACTGCAAAGCCATTTGAACTGCAAGGT
>NW_006423736.1:0-1437 GCF_000296735.1 Chrysochloris asiatica | reverse complement strand
CATAGGTGTAGGTCAAGTTCATCAAATTGTATCAGATTACTCTTTTTTTTCCTCTTCTTTCTTCTAGTTGAGCTCTGATCATCCAGTCATTGAAGCCAGGTCAAGTGGGTATTATTTGGCTCGTATTTCTTGTGGATATATACCAATTACAGGAATTGCTGGATCATAAAGTATTTCTATTTCCAACTTTCTGAGGAAGCAACATGCTGTTTTCCACAGTGGTTGAATCGTTTTACATTCACCCCAGCAATATAGGAGGGTCCCAATCTCTCCACATCCTCACTAGCATTTATTGTCCTCTGCTTTTTTGAACTTTGCTGTTATTGCTGGTATCAGATGATATCTCAATGTTGTTTTGATTTGCATCTCTCTAATAGCTAATAATCGTGAACATTTCTTCATATGTTTGTTGGCTGCCCAAATGTCTTCTTTGTTGAAGTGTCTGTTCATGTCCTGTGCCCATTTTTAAATTGGGTTATTTGACTTTTTCTTGTAGAGGTGTTGTAATTTCCTATATACTTTAGAAATTAGTCCCTTGTCTGATATGTCATTGCAAAAGATTCTTTCCCATTCTGTGGGCTCCTTTTTTACTCTTTTGGTGAACTCTTTTGATGTACATAAGTTTCTAATTTTTAGTATGTTCCAGTCATCTATTTTGTCTTCTTTTGTCAGTGCAGTTCTCACAATGTTTGGTAGTCTATGTGTGCCTTATGTTAGAACCCTTAAATTTGTCCCTATTTTTTTCATTGATGACTTTCATAATTCTGGAATTCACATTTAGGCCTTTAATCCATGTTGAGTTGGCTTTTGCATATGGTATGAGATAAAGGTCTTGTTTCAATCTTTTGCATATTGATTTCCAGTTGTGCCAGCACCAGCTGTTGAAGAGACTATGTCTTCCACATTCAAAATACTTTGGCCCTTTGTCAGAGATCAGTTGGCTCTGTGTGGATGGGTTAATTTCTGGATTCTCGATTCTGTTCCATTGATCTATGTATCTTTCATTGTGCCAGTACCAGACTGCTTTGACCACTGTAGCTATGTTAGATTTTGAAATAAGGGAGTGAGAGGCCTTACACTTTGTTCTTCTTCTTAAGCAGTGCTTTGCTTATCCTGGGTCTCTTTCCTTTCCATATAAAGTTTGTAATTTTTTTTTTTTTTTCCATCTCTCTAAAGAATGTCATTGGAATATGGATTGGAATTGCATTATATGTGTGGATTGCTTTGGGTAGTATTGACATTTTCACAATGTTAAGTCTTCCTATCCAGGAGCATGATATAGTCCTGGATATACTAGTGTTCTGTAGTTTTCTTTGTATAGGTCCTTTGTATTTCTGGCTACATTTATTCCTAAATATTTCATCCTTTGAGTGGCGAGTATAAATGGTATTGTTTTCTTAATTTCTTTTTCAGCACTGTCATTATTAGCATAGAGGA
>NW_006423735.1:0-1353 GCF_000296735.1 Chrysochloris asiatica | reverse complement strand
ATGGGCTTCCCTTTTCACTCTTCTTCCTGAGAAGTTTCAAGATACCACTGTTGGTCATTTTGATGTAACTTAGGATTTAATTTTCATCCTATTTCCTCTTTTGTCTGCTTGTCCCGCTCCACAATCCCCGTTCAGGACTTGTTTCTAATTGGAAACATTTCAGGGCCTGCTGTAGCCGTTTGGTTTTAATTGGAAACTGTCTCTTTAAATTTCGAGGAGATTTGTGCTCATGCGTAGTAGAACCCTCCGAGGGTGGAGCTGGGGTGCCCACTAGCTCAGGCACCCTTATAGTCACCTAAATGGAGGTGCGCAGACAGCAAGGGACCAATGAACGGATACCAATAGAAAACAATGTCCACACCTTTATCTCAGCGGTTTTGCCAGGCGTCTGTGGCCGCTGTGATCCTTCCCCCATGTGGTCTCACCCAAGATGGCGGCTCCTATAGCAGCCGAGCATCCCGGACTAAAAAGCAATGGATTTCTTTCTTCTGCCACATATTCCCCCAGCTGTGAGCCTTCCAACCTTGTAAGTATTCCTTTATATGTGATTCAGAGTTCTGGGACCAGTGTCCTGAACCTGCTTGGTCGGGTATTCTGTGTTGTTGTTGGCGGAGCTCTCTGCTATACATCCACCCGAACCGCCATCTTGTGTGTTCTCTCTTGTATATATACTCTTAATTGTTATTGCTGTTATGTGCTGTGGAGTCGGTTCTGACTCATAGCGACCCTGTAAGGGTTTCCAAGGCTGTAAATCTTTATGGAAGCAGAAAGCCTCATCTTTCTCCTGTGGAACAGCTGGTAGTGTCAAACTGCTAACCTTGTGGTTCACAGCCCGATCCGTAAACACTACGCTACCAGAGCTCCTTATACTCTTAATTAGGTTGAGGAATTTCCCTTGAATTCGTCCTCTGTTGAGTGTTTTTATCAGGAATGGATGTTGGATTTTTTCAAATGCCTTTTCTACATCAATCAATATGATCATGTGATTATTTTCCTTATTTTTTTCCTTTGTTATAGGTCTGATCAATTTCTTCCTTTGTTATAAGTCTGATCAAGTTTTCTACTTCTTCTGTGTAAGTTTAAGTAGGTTGTGCTTTTCTAAAAATGTATCCTTCTCCTCTAGATTTTCAAATTTGTTGTGGTACAACTCTTCACAATATTCTGTTATTATCCTTTGTACTTCTTTTGGTTTTGTTGAGACATCACTCATTAGTTTTTTTATGCATGTTATTTATGTCTTCTCCCTAATTTATTTTGTTAGGTTTGCTAATGGTTTAACAATTTTATTAATGCTTTCAAAGAACCAGTTTCTTGTCTTGTTTATTTTTTCTATAGTTTTTCTGTTTTCTATCT
>NW_006423734.1:0-1433 GCF_000296735.1 Chrysochloris asiatica | reverse complement strand
GGCTTGAACCTCTGGAAGTTCTCTGTCAATGTATGATTGTAGCCATTTCTGTATTACCTTTAGCAAAACTTTACTCGCTTGAGATATCAAAGAGATTGTCTGATAATTTCTGCATTCCTTTGGGTCACCTCTCTTTAGAATGGACTAAAGATGGATCTCTTCCAATCTGTTGGCCAGATAGTTGTCTTCCAAATTTCTTGCCAGAGATGAGTGAGTGCCTCCTGTGCTGCCTCACTTTCTTGAAAGATTTCCATTTTTATTCCATCCATTCCCAGTGCCTTGTTCTTTGCCAATTCCTTCAATGAACTTTGGACTTCCTCCCTGAGTATCATTGGCTCTTGATCATATGGTACCTCTTGAAATGAACATTAACCATTTTCTTTTGGTACAATGACTCTGTGTATTCCTTCCATCTTCTATTGATGCATTCTGCATCATTCAATAATTTGCCCAGAGAATGATTCAATAATGAAAGTCAAGGCTTGAATTTTTCCTTCAGTTTCCCCAGCTTGAGAAGTCCTGACCATGTTCTTCCTTTTTGGTTTTCTGATTCCAAATCTTTGTGTATTTTATTACAGTATTTGATTTTATCTTCTCGAATTGATCTTTGAAATTTTTTGTTCAGCTCTTGGACCTCCTCATTTCTGCCATTTGCTTTAGCATCTCTACATTGGACAGCAAGTTTCAGAGTATCTTCTGACATCCATTTTGACCTTTTCCTTCTTTCTTGTCTTCTTAATGACTTTTTGCTCTCTTCACGTATGATGTTCTTGATATCATCCCACAACTCTTCTGGTCTTCGGTCTTTAGTGTTTAATGTATCAAATTTGTTCTTCAGATGATCTTTAAATTCAGGCGGGATAAATTCAAGGTCATATTTTGGTTCTCGTAGACTTGTTTTCATTTTCTTCAGCTTCAGTTTGAATTTGCATATGAGTAATTGATGCAATCAATGAGTAATTGTTCCACAATCTGCCCCTGGCCTTGTTTTCACTGATGATATGGAGCTTTTCCATCTTCTTTTTCCACAGATTTCTATGTATTCCATCTGGCAAGGTCCATGTGTATAGTCACTGTTATGCTGTCTAAAGAAGGTATTTGAAATAAACAAATCATTAGTTTTACAGAAACCTGTCATTCATTCTCCAGCATCATTTCTATCACCAAGGCCATATTTTCCAACTACGGGTCCTTCTTCTTTGCTCCCAAGCTTTGCATTCCAATCACCAGTAATAAACAATACATCTTGATTGCATGTTTGATCAATTTCAGATAGAAGAAGTTGGTAGAATTCTTCTATTTCATCCTCATTGGCTTTAGTGGTTGGTGTATAAATTTGAATAATAGTAGTATTAACTTGGCTTCCCTGTAGGCGCAGGGATATTATCCTATCACTCACAACTTTGTACCTCATGACTGATCTGGATATGTTC
>NW_006423733.1:0-1432 GCF_000296735.1 Chrysochloris asiatica | reverse complement strand
ACATGCCATTGCACTAAGACCTGGAGTTAGAAAATCAAAAGGGAAAAACACACTCAGCATTTCTCAAGCTGAGGGAAGTAAAGAAAAAATTCAAACCTCAACTTGTGGTAATGAAGGATTCTATATACTAATATTCAATGAAAGAAGATGGAAGGAATACACAGAGGCACTGTACCAGAAAGAGATGCTTAATGTTCAACCATTTCAAGAGGTAACATACGATCAAGAGCCAATGATCCTGAAGGAAGAAGTCCAAGGTGCACTGAAGTTATTGGCAAAGAACAAGGCACCGGGAATAGATGGAATACAAATTGAAATCTTTCAACAAAGTGATGGGACACTCAAGATACTCACTTATCTATGCCAAGAAATTTGGAAGGCAACTACCTGGTCAACTGACGGAAAGAGATCTGTATTTGTGCCCATTCCAAAGAGAGGTGACCCAATAAAATGCGGAAATCATCACACAATGTCATTGATCTCTCATGCAAGCAGTTTTACTAAAAGTAATACAGAAGTGGTTGCATCTATATGTAGATGAAAACTTCCAGAGGTTCAAGCCAGTTTCAGAAGAGGAGGTATATCATTTCTGACATCAGATGGATCTTGGCTGAAAGCAGATAATACCAGAAAGATGTTTACTTGTGCTTTATTTACTATGCAAAGTTTTTCAATTGTGTGGATCATGACAAGCTATGGACAACGTCATGAAATATGAGTATTCTGGAACACTTAATTGTGTTCATGAGGAATTTGTACATAGACCAAGAGGCAGCAGTCTGAATAAAACAATGGAGCACCAAATGGTTTAAAATTAGGAAAGGTGTGCACCAGGGTTGTATTCTTTCACCATACTTATTCAATCTGTATGCTGAACAAATAATCCAAGAAACTGGATTATATGAAGAAAAATGTGGTATCAGGAATGGAGAAGCACTCATTAACAACCTGTGATATGCAGATGATAAAACCTTGCTTGTTGAAAGCCACAAGGACTAAAAATAATTCTTGATGAAGATCAAAGACAACAGCCTTCAGTATGGCTTGTACCTCAATGTAAAGAAAACAAAAATTCTCACCACTGGAGCAATAAATAATATCCATATAAACAGAGAAAAGATTTAAGTTGTCAATAAATTCATTTTGCTTGAATCAACCATCAACACTCATGGAGCAGGAGTCAAGAAATCAAACGATGTATTGCATTGGTCAAATCTGTTGCACAAGAAATCTTAAAAGTGTTCAAGAGTAAAAATGTCAGTTTGAGGACTAAAGTGCACCTGATGCAAGCCATGGTATTTTCAGTAATCTAATATGCATGCAAAAGTTGGACAGCAAATAAGGAAGACCATAGAAGAATTGATGCATTTGAGTTATGGTGTTGGAGAAGAATATTGAAAGTGCCATGGGCTGCCAAAAGAACCAACAGATC
>NW_006423732.1:0-1376 GCF_000296735.1 Chrysochloris asiatica | reverse complement strand
TCTTCTGCCTATAACTGATTGGAATACCTAAAATGGGGCTACAAAGTGCCCAGTGAAGGAGGCTTCCTGTGGAGCTTCTGCATTACACAAGACCATAGGTGGAATCCTGAATAGCATCCAGAATCTTCTGAGGGGAAATTTCCACTTGAAAGGGCAAGCAGACCACCATGAAGTGGCCAAAACTGAAGATACTTCCTGAAAGAAAGACTGACAGGAAAAATACAAAACAATAATGGCAGTCTGACTGATAACTATAAGAACAAACAAGTGGCTCACCAGAAGACATCAAGGCAAGTGGTCAGGTCCCCTCAGGGCAAACTCTCTTCTAAGACTAAGACTCAATGGGAATACATGCTCTGATTAGTGACCAAGTTCATCACCCATAAAGGGAATTGAGGGAAAAGCAGCAATGAAGCTACAAGCTGAGCCCTACAATGCTCAATAAACTCCTTTGAACCTGGATGGAGACCTGGTCGACCAGCAGTGTGGCAAGTCCAGGTGACTCTTGGACCCAGGGTCAGTGACATAGCCACAGAGGACTAGAGTGGAGAGTGAAGCATCCATCTGACAAGAAGAGAAGACACATGCATAAGTACATCCACATTTGCAGATAATATCCACTTTACCTGGCTTCAACAATGGGATGATCAGAGCTCAACCAGAAGAAGAAAGAGGAAGGAAAAAAATAATAATCTGATACAATTTGATGAACTTGACCTACACCTATGGATGCAGTAGCTCAAAAAAGGGAACAAATCTTTACATCAACGATCATCCCCACCACCTCTGCACATGGAGAGGACAGGGATGGGCAAATTGGACATTGGCTACCCAGAATGGGGAGGCTACAGAGGCAAGAAGTGACTGGCTTACAAGCTTTCAAGAGGAAACCTAGATCAGAGGGCATGGAGCAAGGTAGAATCTCCACTGAATAGTATCCATTCTGTCTAGTTGGGGCTGATGAAAGGATATGTGGATAGGTCTCTTGCAATAAAATAGCGAATAATTGTTATCAGGACTGATTGAAAGGGCTGTAAATGTAAAGGTAGACATTTTGTGGTAAAGGAAGGAGAGTGATTAACTTTGCATTCTAGCATTGGTGGTCCCTGGGACCATCAAGGGAGAAGAGCAGAGAAAGGAACCCTACCCAGAGAAGCAGTGATGCCAGGGATGGAAGCAGAGATGATGACGTGGGGAGATGGAGCAGCTACGGTCTTTGGATCCAGAGAGGAAGAGGAGCTGTTTGCAGATGACTGGGGAGCAGGCTTGCAGGGTATACCCTTTGGTTGATGGATGATGCATTGAAGGGATTGTAACCATGGCAAGGAAACGATACACAATGAGATCAATGTGAAGCTAATGTCCTCCCATGTAAA
>NW_006423731.1:0-1433 GCF_000296735.1 Chrysochloris asiatica | reverse complement strand
TCGAGTTGGTGCCGACTCATAGCGACCTTATTTACAGCAGAATGAAACACTGCCCAATCCTGGGTCAACTCAGTTCAAACTCACCAGGTCCTCCTTGGAACGCCTGTACAGGGTTGCTATGAGTCAGAACAGACACGACAGTGCTTAACATAGCAAAAATGAATCTGATGGCTGCAGTGTACATACACGGGCCATCTGGCATGCTCCACAGGAGTCTGGTTCATAGGTCAGTGAGTTGACCAAGACCACAGGAACACCCTTCACTCCTGGGCTGAAGCAAAAGGAAGTTGAGTCATTTTCCTTGTGGTCAAGTTCAGACAGAATTGCTTCAAGTTCCTCTTGATGTTGTTGTTGCTACATGCAATCTAGTCGGTTCTGATTTATAGGAACCCTGTTTAGGGTTTCTGAGGAGCAGCTGGAAGGTTTGAACCATTGAATTTGTAGTTAGCAGTCCAGTGCTTATCCTACAGATCCTTTATCTATTGATCTATCTATCGATATATCAGCTTGGTGTGGCACTATAGGTTAAGCACTGGATAACTACCGAAAGGTTAGCACTTAACCACAATAAGAATATAACTAAATGATCTCTAAAAATATATTTGCTGAATATCTAACTAAATAACCTCTAAATATATATTCAATGAATATATATTTAGAGACCATTTCTTTAAATATATTCAGCAAATACATATTTAGAGACCACTTAGTTATCTTGTTCATATACTATAAAACTTTTAAGTTGATTGGATTTTCAGATTTGAAAAATGAGTTTCTTTCTCTCTCTTTCTTTTTTCTTTTAAAATTTTATTGTGCATCAAGTGATAGTTTACATGGGAGAACATTAGTTTTGCACTCATTCTATCGTATTTTGTTTCATTGCAATGGTTACAATCCCCTCCATGCATCATCATTTAACAGTATTTGCTTCTATTCCCTTTGAGTTTTTTGTTTTTGTTTTATGTACATAAAAGCACTCAGGAATATATAATAATTTAAACAACCAAAGAGCACATTCTGCAAGTCTGCGTCCTGGCTGTCAGCACACAGCCTTTTTCTTTCACCAAGTCTAGAGTTCTCAGCTGTTCTGTCTCTCCATGTCCTCATCTCTCTGCCTCCATCTCTGGTGTAGCTGCTTCTCTGGACAGGGTCCCACATTCTGCTCATGCTCTTCTCCCTTGATGGTCCTAAGGTTCTCTGTTCCTGGACTGTAAGATTAACTACTTCCCCCTTTATGCTACAAAACTTCTACCTTTACAGTTGTGACATCCGCAATTAGTAATGATAACAATTACTCACTATCGAATCATAAGAATTGCATCCCCATTTCCTTTCACTAGCCCCATCTAGACAAGATGAAAACTATTCAGTGGGGATTCTACCTTCTCCTGAACACTCTGAAACTAAGTTCCCTCTTGAAAACTTGTAAGCCA
>NW_006423730.1:0-1433 GCF_000296735.1 Chrysochloris asiatica | reverse complement strand
AACAACAACATGAGACTATTTTAACCTGATTTGAAAGAAAATGAATACTAAACAAAAACATTAAAATCTGCATTTATAAGGATTGTCAATACCAGTGATTTTTATATATTTTAAATATTTAATAAATATTGCTAACTTCAGTGAAAGAATTAATGAAATCTGGAATTTTTTCTATCATATAGATTCAAAAGTGAGAAAGCATGAACTCAAGTTTACTGCTTGAAGACTATCAAGAGAAATTGGTAATTATACTGTCTAGAGGCTACATTAATGGAAGATGTTGTGTTCTGAATCAAAGATTTTAAAAACAGAGAGGAAGAATGAATTTTTCCATGAGAACAGAGTTCACATTTTTTTCTTATTAACTATTGATGCTGAATATGCCTAATTATGATATCTGCACTGCAAGAGGAAATCCTGTATGAGAATAAGTAAAACAGTATTGTTACCAGTGTTTCAGTTCATGAGTACACAGGTTTATGGAGGAATTGAAGAGATTAAGCATGTGTCTGCAATCACTCAATAGCTGCAGAGACGTATTCTAGGTAATACAATGATTTTAGTCTTGTTAATCAAGAGGATACTTTCTGTACCATGAAAACTAAGATTTGTGCTCAGGGTTAACATCAACATTTTAACAAAACTAAAGTGAACATCTTCCTAAATAGTCAAAGCTTTGCAACAAGTTTATTTGAAGTTGGTCTTACATAAAACAACAGATTTTTAAGAAAGCTTGGGAAGTCCTCAAAGATGAGAGGGAGGACTGTCAACCTCTATGAATGAAGAAACTATGGCTAAACTCCAGATACTGGTGGAAGAAGACTACAGAATTACCATTGATGCAATAGGTACCATAGTAGGGATCTCCCATGGTCTGATATTTTTAATTTGAAACAAATATTTTGGTCTAATCAAAATTTTAGCTAGACAGGTACTGAAAGTATTGTGTGAAAATCAGCGAACTCTAAGAACTGATCTTTCCATCAGTCTTTTAAGCAAGGTCAAAGCTAATGAAGATAACTTTATGGAAAGATATATAACAAAGGGAAATTTTTGAATTTTCCAATATGAATCAGATACAGAGAGGGCAATATACAAGAAGAGGGAGGGTGGCATAAGAATAATAAAGATAGGTGAAGACACAGGGACATATGTGTGGGCTAAAGGAGATAGAGACAAATAGTGATATATATACAACCTTGGAACAACAGTGTTCTGTGCATAGATACATTCTTCCTTCCTTACCCATATAGCCAACACACACACACACACACACACACACACACACACACACACACACATATATATATATTACAAATTAATAAATGTTTGAGAGAGGATATTTGTACATGAGTATTTACCTTTCCTGCAAACACAACTAGAAATGTGGTGAAGCATACAGCAGGCAAAATGATAAAAACTTCCTAGATATT
>NW_006423729.1:0-1393 GCF_000296735.1 Chrysochloris asiatica | reverse complement strand
ATTTACATTCATCCTATCACATATTGTTAAATTCCCATGGTTACAATCCCCTCCATGCATCATCAACCAACCAAAATGTATACCTTGCTAGCCTGCTCCCCCAGTCATCAGCACACAGCCCCTCTCCCTCTCTGGGTCTAGAGTCCCCAGACATTCCTTCTGTCCACGTCATCATCTCTGCCTCCATCTCTGACATCACTTCTCTGGGTAGGGTCCCGCATTCTGCTCTTCTCCCTTGATGGTCCCAGGGACCTCCGCTCCTGGAATGCAAAGTCAACCACTCTCCTCTTTTTGCTACAAAACATCTACCTCTCTATTTCCAACACTCACAGTACCTCCTGATAGCAATTATTCACTATTGTATCACAAGAGACCTATCCGCATCTCCTTTCATCAGCTCCCCACACACAGGTTGGATACTACCCTGTGGAGATTCTACCTTCCTCTTCTCCCTCTTGAAAGCTTGTAAACCAGTCACTTCCTGCCTTTGTAGACTACCATTTTGGGTAGTCAATGTCCAAGTTGCCCATTCCTGTCTACCCTGTGTATTGAGGGGGTGGGAATGATCCTCACTATAAAGATTTGTTCCCTCTTTTGAGATTCTGCATCCATAGGTGTAGGTCAAGTTCATCAAATTGTATCAGATTACTCTTTTTTTCTTAATTCTTCTTTTAGTTGAATTCTGATCATCCAACCATTGAAGCCAGGTCAAGTGTGTATCATCTGTAAGTGTGGGTGTTCCTGTGCATATGCCCTCACTTCTTATCAGTTGGATGCTTCACTCTCCACTCTAGTCCTCTGTGCCTATGTCACTGACTCTGGGCCCAGGAGTCCCCAGGTCTTGCCACACTGCTGGACAACAAGGTCTTCACCCAGGTTCACAGGAGTCTATTGAACGTGGTAGGGCTTAGCATGCAGTTTCATTGCTGTTTTTCCCTCACTTCCCCTTATTGGTGACCAACGTAGTCACCAGTCAGAGCACATGTCTGTTCATGTATTTCCATTGAGTCTTGGAAGGGAGTTTGCCCTGAGGGGACCCGACCACTTGCCTTGATGTCTCCTGGGTGAACAATTTGCTTGCTCTTGTAGTAGTCAGTTGGACTGCCAATATTATTTTGTATTTTTCATGTTGGTCTTTCTTTCAAGAAGTATCTTCTGTTATTCTAGCTGCTCCAGGCTGGTCTGCTTGTCCTTTCAAGTAGAAATTTCCCACCTCAGATGATTCTGGATGGGGTTTATGATTCCCCCTATGGTCTTATGTAATGCAGAGGCTCCATAGGAAGCCTCCTTCACTGGGCATGTTGTAGCCCAATTTTAAGTATTCCAATTAGTTATAGGAAGAAGACGGACTTACAGGCTTTCTATGGTGATATTTCTGGCTATTCCTTTCTCT
>NW_006423728.1:0-1434 GCF_000296735.1 Chrysochloris asiatica | reverse complement strand
ATCACATAATTCACAATAAAGCATTAAAAAAAAAAAAAAAGAAGAGAGGGCATATGCACAAGCACACCCATACTTACAGATTATACCCACTTGACCTGGCTTCACTGGCTGGATGATCAGAGTTCAACTAGAAGAAGAAAGAAGAGGAAAAAAATGAGTAATCTGATGCAATTTGATGAACTTGACTTATGTCTATGGATGTAGTAGCTCAAAAGAGGGAACAAATCTTTACAATGAGAATCATTCCCACCCCCTCCTTAAAGCTTAAACCAGGAAAGTCTTCCTAGAGAGTTTTCTTGCCTTCTCCTCCTTCTGGTGGTTCTCTGTGCCACTTGTCTCTGGAAGACTTCCTGCTGTGGGAGATTGCCCCCTGCACATAGCTGTCATAGTCTCCACACTAGTAAACAGCTTGTAGGATGCTGCTATCTTATCATATCCTTGAATTCATTACAACTCTCAATTTAATCCCATTCATTTGTGTGTCTAGTTTTATGCTAGTACCCAACTATGTCAGCTCCTTACTATATCTTTGGATCTATTTAGAATTTGGGAAGTGTACTCCAAATTTTCCTTCTGTATGTTTTTCTATTTCAAGAATGTTCTATTCAGGTTTCTTTGAAATTTCACATGAATTTTAGAATCAGTTTGTCAATTTATGCAAAGACTCTGGAATTCTGATAGGGATAGCATTAAATCTGTAGATCAGTTTGGTGAGTTTTTTTTTACTTATCATTTTGACAATATTGAATCATTCAATCCATAAACATGGGATGTTTTTACATTTATTTAAATGATCTTTTGTTTTTAAAACAATGTTTTACAGCTTTCAGAGTATATGTTTTACATGTTTTTATTCAATTCTTTGTGATGCTATTGTAAATATAGTTATTTTATTTCATTTTCAGATTTTTTTCTTGTAAGTATATAAGGAAGTATTTCTACACTGATTTTTCTGTCCTGACTTGTACTTCACACACTAGCTGAACTTGTTTATTCGTTTTATTAGTTTTGTTTTTGTGGATTTTGTAGATTTTCTACATGTAAGATCATGTCATTTGTAAATTGAGATAGTTTTATTTCTTTGTTTACCATCTGGATGGCTCTAAGTTTCACTTGCCTAATTCCCCTGGTTAGAAACTCCGGTACAATGTTGAATAGACATGGTGAGAGTTGACATCTTAGACTTGTTCTTGATCTTAGGGAAATGCATCCAGTTTTTTACAATAAGTATGATATTGGCTGTGGGTTTTTCACAAATGCCTTTTATCAGGATGAGAAAGTTCCTTTATTTGTAGTTTGTTGAGTGCTTTTTTATAAGGGAAGAGAGTAGGATTTTGTGAAATGATTATTTCTGCATCTATTGAGATAAAAGGTTTTAAATGCTTATTGATATTTATATAGTATTATTATTTTTTACATAGGTATAATATTCTT